>NC_079191.1:40669955-40847455 GCF_029499605.1 Hyla sarda
ATAAGTGAGTCCACCCCTCACATTATATATACAGTATCTCCCATAAGTGACTCCACCCCTCACATTATATATACAGTATCTCCCATAAGTGAGTCCACCCCTCACATTATATATACAGTATCTCCCATAAGTGAGTCCACCCCTCACATTATATATACAGTATCTCCCATAAGTGAGTCCACCCCTCACATTATATACAGTATCTCCCATAAGTGACTCCACCCCTCACATTATATACAGTATCTCCCAAAAGTGAGTCCACCCCTCACATTATATACAGTATCTCCCAAAAGTGAGTCCACCCCTCACATTATATATACAGTATCTCCCATAAGTGAGTCCACCCCTCACATTATATACAGTATCTCCCAAAAGTGAGTCCACCCCTCACATTATATATACAGTATCTCCCATAAGTGACTCCACCCTTCACATTATATACAGTATATCCCATAAGTGACTCCACCCCTCACATTATATATACAGTATCTCCCATAAGTGAGTCCACCCCTCACATTATATATACAGTATATCCCATAAGTGAGTCCACCCCTCACATTATATATACAGTATCTCCCATAAGTGAGTCCACCCCTCACATTATATATACAGTATATCCCATAAGTGAGTCCACCCCTCACATTATATACAGTATCTCCCATAAGTGAGTCCACCCCTCACATTATATATACAGTATCTCCCATAAGTGAGTCCACCCCTCACATTATATATACAGTATCTCCCATAAGTGACTCTACCCCTCACATTATATATACAGTATATCCCATAAGTGAGTCCACCCCTCACATTATATATACAGTATATCCCATAAGTGACTCCACCCCTCACATTATATACAGTATCTCCCATAAATGAGTCCACCCCTCACATTATATATACAGTATATCCCATAAGTGAGTCCACCCCTCACATTATATACAGTATCTCCCATAAGTGACTCCACCCCTCACATTATATATACAGTATCTCCCATAAGTGAGTCCACCCCTCACATTATATATACAGTATATCCCATAAGTGAGTCCACCCCTCACATTATATACAGTATCTCCCATAAGTGAGTCCACCCCTCACATTATATACAGTATCTCCCATAAGTGAGTCCACCCCTCACATTATATACAGTATCTCCCATAAGTGAGTCCACCCTCACATTATATACAGTATCTCCCATAAGTGAGTCCACCCTCACATTATATACAGTATCTCCCATAAGTGAGTCCACCCCTCACATTATATATACAGTATCTCCCATAAGTGAGTCCACCCCTCACATTATATACAGTATCTCCCATAAGTGAGTCCACCCCTCACATTATATATACAGTATCTCCCATAAGTGACTCCACCCCTCACATTATATACAGTATCTCCCATAAGTGACTCCACCCCTCACATTATATACAGTATCTCCCATAAGTGAGTCCACCCCTCACATTATATATACAGTATCTCCCTTAAGTGAGTCCACCCCTCGCATTATATATACAGTATCTCCCATAAGTGAGTCCACCCCTCACATTATATATACAGTATATCCCATAAGTGAGCCCACCCCTCACATTATATATACAGTATCTCCCATAAGTGACTCCACCCCTCACATTATATACAGTATCTCCCATAAGTGAGTCCACCCCTCACATTATATATACAGTATATCCCATAAGTGAGCCCACCCCTCACATTATATATACAGTATCTCCCATAAGTGACTCCACCCCTCACATTATATACAGTATCTCCCATAAGTGAGTCCACCCCTCACATTATATATACAGTATCTCCCATAAGTGACTCCACCCCTCACATTATATACGGTATCTCCCATAAGTGATTCCACCCCTCACATTATATATACAGTATCTCCCATAAGTGACTCCACCCCTCACATTATATACAGTATCTCCCATAAGTGACTCCACCCCTCACATTATATATACAGTATCTCCCATAAGTGAGTCCACCCCTCACATTATATATACAGTATCTCCCATAAGTGACTCCACCCCTCACATTATATATACAGTATATCCCATAAGTGAGTCCACCCCTCACATTATATATACAGTATCTCCCATAAGTGACTCCACCCCTCACATTATATATACAGTATATCCCATAAGTGAGTCCACCCCTCACATTATATACAGTATCTCCCATAAGTGATTCCACCCCTCACATTATATACAGTATCTCCCATAAGTGAGTCCACCCCTCACATTATATATACAGTATCTCCCATAAGTGAGTCCACCCCTCACATTATATACAGTATCTCCCATAAGTGAGTCCACCCCTCACATTATATATACAGTATCTCCCATAAGTGACTCCACCCCTCACATTATATATACAGTATATCCCATAAGTGAGTCCACCCCTCACATTATATACAGTATCTCCCATAAGTGAGTCCACCCCTCACATTATATACAGTATCTCCCATAAGTGAGTCCACCCCTCACATTATATATACAGTATCTCCCATAAGTGAGTCCACCCCTCACATTATATACAGTATCTCCCATAAGTGAGTCCACCCCTCACATTATATATACAGTATCTCCCATAAGTGACTCCACCCCTCACATTATATATACAGTATATCCCATAAGTGAGTCCACCCCTCACATTATATATACAGTATCTCCCATAAGTGAGTCCACCCCTCACATTATATACAGTATCTCCCAAAAGTGAGTCCACCCCTCACATTATATATACAGTATCTCCCATAAGTGAGTCCACCCCTCACATTATATATACAGTATCTCCCATAAGTGAGTCCACCCCTCACATTATATATACAGTATCTCCCATAAGTGAGTCCACCCCTCGCATTATATATACAGTATCTCCCATAAGTGACTCCACCCCTCACATTATATACAGTATCTCCCATAAGTGAGTCCACCCCTCACATTATATATACAGTATCTCCCATAAGTGAGTCCACCCCTCACATTATATATACAGTATCCCCCATAAGTGATTCCACCCCTCACATTATATACACAGTATCTCTCATAAGTGACTCCACCCCTCACATTATATACAGTATATCCCATAAGTGAGTCCACCCCTCACATTATATATACAGTATCTCCCATAAGTGAGTCCACCCCTCACATTATATATACAGTATTTCCCATAAGTGACTCCACCCCTCACATTATATATACAGTATATCCCATAACTGAGTCCACTCCTCACATTATATACAGTATATCCCATAAGTGACTCCACCCCTCACATTATATATACAGTATATCCCATAAGTGAGTCCACCCCTCACATTATATATACAGTATCTTCCATAAGTGAGTCCACCCCTCACATTATATACAGTATCTCCCATAAGTGAGTCCACCCCTCACATTATATATACAGTATCTCCCATAAGTGAGTCCACCCCTCACATTATATATACAGTATCTCCCATAAGTGAGTCCACCCCTCACATTATATATACAGTATCTCCCATAAGTGAGTCCACCCCTCACATTATATATACAGTATCTCCCATAAGTGAGTCCACCCCTCACATTATATATACAGTATTTCCCATAAGTGACTCCACCCCTCACATTATATATACAGTATATCCCATAAGTGAGTCCACCCCTCACATTATATATACAGTATATCCCATAAGTGAGTCCACTCCTCACATTATATACAGTATATCCCATAAGTGACTCCACCCCTCACATTATATATACAGTATATCCCATAAGTGAGTCCACCCCTCACATTATATATACAGTATATCCCATAAGTGAGTCCACCCCTCACATTATATATACAGTATATCCCATAAGTGACTCCACCCCTTACATTATATACAGTATCTCCCATAAGTGAGTCCACCCCTCACATTATATATACAGTATCTCCCATAAGTGAGTCCACCCCTCACATTATATATACAGTATCTCCCATAAGTGAGTCCACCCCTCACATTATATACAGTATCTCCCATAAGTGACTCCACCCCTCACATTATATACAGTATCTCCCATAAGTGAGTCCACCCCTCGCATTATATATACAGTATCTCCCATAAGTGAGTCCACCCCTCATATTATATATACAGTATCTCCCATAAGTGAGTCCACCCCTCATATTATATATACAGTATCTCCCATAAGTGAGTCCACCCCTCATATTATATATACAGTATCTCCCATAAGTGAGTCCACCCCTCACATTATATACAGTATATCCCATAAGTGACTCCACCCCTCACATTATATACAGTATATCCCATAAGTGATTCCACCCCTCACATTATATATACAGTATTTCCCATAAGTGACTCCACCCCTCACATTATATATACAGTATATCCCATAAGTGAGTCCACTCCTCACATTATATACAGTATATCCCATAAGTGACTCCACCCCTCACATTATATATACAGTATATCCCATAAGTGACTCCACCCCTCACATTATATATACAGTATTTCCCATAAGTGACTCCACCCCTCACATTATATATACAGTATATCCCATAAGTGAGTCCACTCCTCACATTATATACAGTATATCCCATAAGTGAGTCCACCCCTCACATTATATACAGTATATCCCATAAGTGACTCCACCCCTCACATTATATATACAGTATATCCCATAAGTGAGTCCACCCCTCACATTATATATACAGTATATCCCATAAGTGAGTCCACCCCTCACATTATATATACAGTATATCCCATAAGTGACTCCACCCCTCACATTATATACAGTATCTCCCATAAGTGAGTCCACCCCTCACATTATATACAGTATCTCCCAAAAGTGAGTCCACCCCTCACATTATATATACAGTATCTCCCATAAGTGAGTCCACCCCTCACATTATATATACAGTATATCCCATAAGTGACTCCACTCCTCACATTATATACAGTATATCCCATAAGTGACTCCACCCCTCACATTATATATACAGTATATCCCATAAGTGACTCCACCCCTCACATTATATATACAGTATATCCCATAAGTGAGTCCACCCCTCACATTATATATACAGTATCTCCCATAAGTGAGTCCACCCCTCACATTATATATACAGTATCTCCCATAAGTGAGTCCACCCCTCACATTATATATACAGTATCTCCCATAAGTGAGTCCACCCCTCACATTATATATACAGTATCTCCCATAAGTGAGTCCATCCCTCACATTATATATACAGTATATCCCATAAGTGAGTCCACCCCTCACATTATATACAGTATATCCCATAAGTGACTCCACCCCCTCACATTATATATACAGTATATCCCATAACTGAGTCCACCTCTCACATTATATATACAGTATCTCCCATAAGTGAGTCCACCCCTCACATTATATACAGTATCTCCCATAAGTGAGTCCACCCCTCACATTATATATACAGTATCTCCATAAGTAAGTCCACCCCTCACATTATATATACAGTATCTCCCATAAGTGAGTCCACCCCTCACATTATATATACAGTATCTCCCATAAGTGAGTCCACCCCTCACATTATACACAGTATCTCCCATAAGTGAGTCCACCCCTCACATTATATACAGTATCTCCCAAAAGTGAGTCCACCCCTCACATTATATACAGTATCTCCCAAAAGTGAGTCCACCCCTCACATTATATATACAGTATCTCCCATAAGTGAGTCCACCCCTCACATTATATATACAGTATCTCCCATAAGTGACTCCACCCCTCACATTATATATACAGTATCTCCCATAAGTGAGTCCACCCCTCACATTATATATACAGTATCTCCCATAAGTGAGTCCACCCCTCACATTATATATACAGTATCTCCCATAAGTGAGTCCACCCCTCACATTATATACAGTATCTCCCATAAGTGACTCCACCCCTCACATTATATACAGTATCTCCCAAAAGTGAGTCCACCCCTCACATTATATACAGTATCTCCCAAAAGTGAGTCCACCCCTCACATTATATATACAGTATCTCCCATAAGTGAGTCCACCCCTCACATTATATACAGTATCTCCCAAAAGTGAGTCCACCCCTCACATTATATATACAGTATCTCCCATAAGTGACTCCACCCTTCACATTATATACAGTATATCCCATAAGTGACTCCACCCCTCACATTATATATACAGTATCTCCCATAAGTGAGTCCACCCCTCACATTATATATACAGTATATCCCATAAGTGAGTCCACCCCTCACATTATATATACAGTATCTCCCATAAGTGACTCCACCCCTCGCATTATATATACAGTATCTCCCATAAGTGAGTCCACCCCTCACATTATATACAGTATATCCCATAAGTGAGTCCACCCCTACATTATATACAGTATCTCCCATAAGTGAGTCCACCCCTCACATTATATATACAGTATATCCCATAAGTGAGTCCACCCCTCACATTATATACAGTATCTCCCATAAGTGACTCCACCCCTCACACTATATACAGTATCTCCCATAAGTGACTCCACCCCTCACATTATATACAGTATCTCCCATAAGTGAGTCCACCCCTCACATTATATACAGTATATCCCATAAGTGACTCCACCCCTCACATTATATATACAGTATCTCCCATAAGTGAGTCCACCCCTCACATTATATATATATACAGTATATCCCATAAGTGACTCCACCCCTCAAATTATATATACAGTATATCCCATAAGTGACTCCACCCCTCACATTATATACAGTATCTCACATAAGTGAGTCCACCCCTCACATTATATACAGTATCTCCCATAAGTGAGTCCACCCCTCACATTATATACAGTATCTCCCATAAGTGAGTCCACCCCTCACATTATATATACAGTATCTCCCATAAGTGAGTCCACCCCTCACATTATATATACAGTATCTCCCATAAGTGAGTCCACCCCTCACATTATATATACAGTATCTCCCATAAGTGAGTCCACCCCTCACATTATATACAGTATCTCCCATAAGTGAGCCCACCCATCACATTATATATACAGTATCTCCCATAAGTGAGCCCACCCCTCACATTATATATACAGTATCTCCCATAAGTGAGCCCACCCCCACATTATATATACAGTATATCCCATAAGTGAGTCCACCCCTCGCATTATATATACAGTATATCCCATAAGTGAGCCCACCCCTCACATTATATATACAGTATCTCCCATAAGTGACTCCACCCCTCACATTATATACAGTATCTCCCATAAGTGAGTCCACCCCTCACATTATATATACAGTATATCCCATAAGTGAGCCCACCCCTCACATTATATATACAGTATCTCCCATAAGTGACTCCACCCTTCACATTATATACAGTATATCCCATAAGTGACTCCACCCCTCACATTATATATACAGTATCTCCCATAAGTGAGTCCACCCCTCACATTATATATACAGTATATCCCATAAGTGAGTCCACCCCTCACATTATATATACAGTATCTCCCATAAGTGACTCCACCCCTCGCATTATATATACAGTATCTCCCATAAGTGAGTCCACCCCTCACATTATATACAGTATATCCCATAAGTGAGTCCACCCCTACATTATATACAGTATCTCCCATAAGTGAGTCCACCCCTCACATTATATATACAGTATATCCCATAAGTGAGTCCACCCCTCACATTATATACAGTATCTCCCATAAGTGACTCCACCCCTCACACTATATACAGTATCTCCCATAAGTGACTCCACCCCTCACATTATATACAGTATCTCCCATAAGTGAGTCCACCCCTCACATTATATACAGTATATCCCATAAGTGACTCCACCCCTCACATTATATATACAGTATCTCCCATAAGTGAGTCCACCCCTCACATTATATATATATACAGTATATCCCATAAGTGACTCCACCCCTCAAATTATATATACAGTATATCCCATAAGTGACTCCACCCCTCACATTATATACAGTATCTCACATAAGTGAGTCCACCCCTCACATTATATACAGTATCTCCCATAAGTGAGTCCACCCCTCACATTATATACAGTATCTCCCATAAGTGAGTCCACCCCTCACATTATATATACAGTATCTCCCATAAGTGAGTCCACCCCTCACATTATATATACAGTATCTCCCATAAGTGAGTCCACCCCTCACATTATATATACAGTATCTCCCATAAGTGAGTCCACCCCTCACATTATATACAGTATCTCCCATAAGTGAGCCCACCCATCACATTATATATACAGTATCTCCCATAAGTGAGCCCACCCCTCACATTATATATACAGTATCTCCCATAAGTGAGCCCACCCCCACATTATATATACAGTATATCCCATAAGTGAGTCCACCCCTCGCATTATATATACAGTATATCCCATAAGTGAGCCCACCCCTCACATTATATATACAGTATCTCCCATAAGTGACTCCACCCCTCACATTATATACAGTATCTCCCATAAGTGAGTCCACCCCTCACATTATATATACAGTATATCCCATAAGTGAGCCCACCCCTCACATTATATATACAGTATCTCCCATAAGTGACTCCACCCCTCACATTATATACAGTATCTCCCATAAGTGAGTCCACCCCTCACATTATATACGGTATCTCCCATAAGTGATTCCACCCCTCACATTATATATACAGTATCTCCCATAAGTGACTCCACCCCTCACATTATATATACAGTATCTCCCATAAGTGAGTCCACCCCTCACATTATATATACAGTATCTCCCATAAGTGACTCCACCCTTCACATTATATACAGTATATCCCATAAGTGACTCCACCCCTCACATTATATATACAGTATCTCCCATAAGTGAGTCCACCCCTCACATTATATATACAGTATATCCCATAAGTGAGTCCACCCCTCACATTATATATACAGTATCTCCCATAAGTGACTCCACCCCTCGCATTATATATACAGTATCTCCCATAAGTGAGTCCACCCCTCACATTATATACAGTATATCCCATAAGTGAGTCCACCCCTACATTATATACAGTATCTCCCATAAGTGAGTCCACCCCTCACATTATATATACAGTATATCCCATAAGTGAGTCCACCCCTCACATTATATACAGTATCTCCCATAAGTGACTCCACCCCTCACACTATATACAGTATCTCCCATAAGTGACTCCACCCCTCACATTATATACAGTATCTCCCATAAGTGAGTCCACCCCTCACATTATATACAGTATATCCCATAAGTGACTCCACCCCTCACATTATATATACAGTATCTCCCATAAGTGAGTCCACCCCTCACATTATATATATATACAGTATATCCCATAAGTGACTCCACCCCTCAAATTATATATACAGTATATCCCATAAGTGACTCCACCCCTCACATTATATACAGTATCTCACATAAGTGAGTCCACCCCTCACATTATATACAGTATCTCCCATAAGTGAGTCCACCCCTCACATTATATACAGTATCTCCCATAAGTGAGTCCACCCCTCACATTATATATACAGTATCTCCCATAAGTGAGTCCACCCCTCACATTATATATACAGTATCTCCCATAAGTGAGTCCACCCCTCACATTATATATACAGTATCTCCCATAAGTGAGTCCACCCCTCACATTATATACAGTATCTCCCATAAGTGAGCCCACCCATCACATTATATATACAGTATCTCCCATAAGTGAGCCCACCCCTCACATTATATATACAGTATCTCCCATAAGTGAGCCCACCCCCACATTATATATACAGTATATCCCATAAGTGAGTCCACCCCTCGCATTATATATACAGTATATCCCATAAGTGAGCCCACCCCTCACATTATATATACAGTATCTCCCATAAGTGACTCCACCCCTCACATTATATACAGTATCTCCCATAAGTGAGTCCACCCCTCACATTATATATACAGTATATCCCATAAGTGAGCCCACCCCTCACATTATATATACAGTATCTCCCATAAGTGACTCCACCCTTCACATTATATACAGTATATCCCATAAGTGACTCCACCCCTCACATTATATATACAGTATCTCCCATAAGTGAGTCCACCCCTCACATTATATATACAGTATATCCCATAAGTGAGTCCACCCCTCACATTATATATACAGTATCTCCCATAAGTGACTCCACCCCTCGCATTATATATACAGTATCTCCCATAAGTGAGTCCACCCCTCACATTATATACAGTATATCCCATAAGTGAGTCCACCCCTACATTATATACAGTATCTCCCATAAGTGAGTCCACCCCTCACATTATATATACAGTATATCCCATAAGTGAGTCCACCCCTCACATTATATACAGTATCTCCCATAAGTGACTCCACCCCTCACACTATATACAGTATCTCCCATAAGTGACTCCACCCCTCACATTATATACAGTATCTCCCATAAGTGAGTCCACCCCTCACATTATATACAGTATATCCCATAAGTGACTCCACCCCTCACATTATATATACAGTATCTCCCATAAGTGAGTCCACCCCTCACATTATATATATATACAGTATATCCCATAAGTGACTCCACCCCTCAAATTATATATACAGTATATCCCATAAGTGACTCCACCCCTCACATTATATACAGTATCTCACATAAGTGAGTCCACCCCTCACATTATATACAGTATCTCCCATAAGTGAGTCCACCCCTCACATTATATACAGTATCTCCCATAAGTGAGTCCACCCCTCACATTATATATACAGTATCTCCCATAAGTGAGTCCACCCCTCACATTATATATACAGTATCTCCCATAAGTGAGTCCACCCCTCACATTATATATACAGTATCTCCCATAAGTGAGTCCACCCCTCACATTATATACAGTATCTCCCATAAGTGAGCCCACCCATCACATTATATATACAGTATCTCCCATAAGTGAGCCCACCCCTCACATTATATATACAGTATCTCCCATAAGTGAGCCCACCCCCACATTATATATACAGTATATCCCATAAGTGAGTCCACCCCTCGCATTATATATACAGTATATCCCATAAGTGAGCCCACCCCTCACATTATATATACAGTATCTCCCATAAGTGACTCCACCCCTCACATTATATACAGTATCTCCCATAAGTGAGTCCACCCCTCACATTATATATACAGTATATCCCATAAGTGAGCCCACCCCTCACATTATATATACAGTATCTCCCATAAGTGACTCCACCCCTCACATTATATACAGTATCTCCCATAAGTGAGTCCACCCCTCACATTATATACGGTATCTCCCATAAGTGATTCCACCCCTCACATTATATATACAGTATCTCCCATAAGTGACTCCACCCCTCACATTATATATACAGTATCTCCCATAAGTGAGTCCACCCCTCACATTATATATACAGTATCTCCCATAAGTGACTCCACCCCTCACATTATATATACAGTATATCCCATAAGTGAGTCCACCCCTCACATTATATATACAGTATCTCCCATAAGTGACTCCACCCCTCACATTATATATACAGTATATCCCATAAGTGAGTCCACCCCTCACATTATATACAGTATCTCCCATAAGTGATTCCACCCCTCACATTATATATATACAGTATCTCCCATAAGTGAGTCCACCCCTCACATTATATATACAGTATCTCCCATAAGTGACTCCACCCCTCACATTATATATACAGTATATCCCATAAGTGAGTCCACCCCTCACATTATATATACAGTATCTCCCATAAGTGACTCCACCCCTCACATTATATACAGTATCTCCCAAAAGTGAGTCCACCCCTCACATTATATATACAGTATCTCCCATAAGTGAGTCCACCCCTCACATTATATATACAGTATCTCCCATAAGTGAGTCCACCCCTCACATTATATATACAGTATCTCCCATAAGTGAGTCCACCCCTCGCATTATATATACAGTATCTCCCATAAGTGACTCCACCCCTCACATTATATACAGTATCTCCCATAAGTGAGTCCACCCCTCACATTATATATACAGTATCTCCCATAAGTGAGTCCACCCCTCACATTATATATACAGTATCCCCCATAAGTGATTCCACCCCTCACATTATATACACAGTATCTCTCATAAGTGACTCCACCCCTCACATTATATACAGTATATCCCATAAGTGAGTCCACCCCTCACATTATATATACAGTATCTCCCATAAGTGAGTCCACCCCTCACATTATATATACAGTATCCCCCATAAGTGATTCCACCCCTCACATTATATACACAGTATCTCCCATAAGTGACTCCACCCCTCACATTATATATACAGTATATCCCATAACTGAGTCCACTCCTCACATTATATACAGTATATCCCATAAGTGACTCCACCCCTCACATTATATATACAGTATATCCCATAAGTGAGTCCACCCCTCACATTATATATACAGTATCTTCCATAAGTGAGTCCACCCCTCACATTATATACAGTATCTCCCATAAGTGAGTCCACCCCTCACATTATATATACAGTATCTCCCATAAGTGAGTCCACCCCTCACATTATATATACAGTATCTCCCATAAGTGAGTCCACCCCTCACATTATATATACAGTATCTCCCATAAGTGAGTCCACCCCTCACATTATATATACAGTATATCCCATAAGTGACTCCACCCCTCACATTATATATACAGTATCTCCCATAAGTGAGTCCACCCCTCACATTATATATACAGTATTTCCCATAAGTGACTCCACCCCTCACATTATATATACAGTATATCCCATAAGTGAGTCCACCCCTCACATTATATACAGTATATCCCATAAGTGACTCCACCCCCTCACATTATATATACAGTATCTCCCATAAGTGAGTCCACCCCTCACATTATATATACAGTATATCCCATAAGTGAGTCCACCCCTCACATTATATATACAGTATCTCCCATAAGTGAGTCCACCCCTCACATTATATATACAGTATATCCCATAAGTGAGTCCACCCCTCACATTATATATACAGTATATCCCATAAGTGAGTCCACCCCTCACATTATATACAGTATATCCCATAAGTGACTCCACCCCCTCACATTATATATACAGTATCTCCCATAAGTGAGTCCACCCCTCACATTATATATACAGTATATCCCATAAGTGAGTCCACCCCTCACATTATATATACAGTATCTCCCATAAGTGACTCCACCCCTCACATTATATATACAGTATTTCCCATAAGTGACTCCACCCCTCACATTATATATACAGTATATCCCATAAGTGAGTCCACCCCTCACATTATATATACAGTATATCCCATAAGTGAGTCCACTCCTCACATTATATACAGTATATCCCATAAGTGAGTCCACCCCTCACATTATATATACAGTATATCCCATAAGTGAGTCCACCCCTCACATTATATATACAGTATATCCCATAAGTGAGTCCACCCCTCACATTATATATACAGTATATCCCATAAGTGACTCCACCCCTCACATTATATACAGTATATCCCATAAGTGACTCCACCCCTCACATTTTATATACAGTATCTCCCATAAGTGAGCCCACCCCTCACATTATATATACAGTATATCCCATAAGTGAGTCCACTCCTCACATTATATACAGTATATCCCATAAGTGAGTCCACCCCTCACATTATATATACAGTATATCCCATAAGTGAGTCCACCCCTCACATTATATATACAGTATATCCCATAAGTGAGTCCACCCCTCACATTATATATACAGTATATCCCATAAGTGACTCCACCCCTCACATTATATACAGTATATCCCATAAGTGACTCCACCCCTCACATTTTATATACAGTATCTCCCATAAGTGAGTCCACCCCTCACATTATATACAGTATCTCCCATAAGTGAGTCCACCCCTCACATTATATACAGTATCTCCCATAAGTGAGTCCACCCCTCACATTATATATACAGTATCTCCCATAAGTGAGTCCACCCCTCACATTATATATACAGTATATCCCATAAGTGACTCCACCCCTCACATTATATATACAGTATCTCCCATAAGTGAGTCCACCCCTCACATTATATACAGTATATCCCATAAGTGAGTCCACCCCTCATATTATATATACAGTATCTCCCATAAGTGAGTCCACCCCTCATATTATATATACAGTATCTCCCATAAGTGAGTCCACCCCTCACATTATATACAGTATATCCCATAAGTGACTCCACCCCTCACATTATATACAGTATATCCCATAAGTGACTCCACCCCTCACATTATATATACAGTATATCCCATAAGTGAGTCCACACCTCACATTATATATACAGTATTTCCCATAAGTGACTCCACCCCTCACATTATATATACAGTATATCCCATAAGTGAGTCCACTCCTCACATTATATACAGTATATCCCATAAGTGACTCCACCCCTCACATTATATATACAGTATTTCCCATAAGTGACTCCACCCCTCACATTATATATACAGTATATCCCATAAGTGAGTCCACTCCTCACATTATATACAGTATATCCCATAAGTGACTCCACCCCTCACATTATATATACAGTATATCCCATAAGTGACTCCACCCCTCACATTATATATACAGTATTTCCCATAAGTGACTCCACCCCTCACATTATATATACAGTATATCCCATAAGTGAGTCCAACCCTCACATTATATATACAGTATATCCCATAAGTGACTCCACCCCTCACATTATATACAGTATCTCCCATAAGTGAGTCCACCCCTCACATTATATACAGTATCTCCCAAAAGTGAGTCCACCCCTCACATTATATATACAGTATCTCCCATAAGTGAGTCCACCCCTCACATTATATATACAGTATATCCCATAAGTGACTCCACTCCTCACATTATATACAGTATATCCCATAAGTGACTCCACCCCTCACATTATATATACAGTATATCCCATAAGTGACTCCACCCCTCACATTATATATACAGTATATCCCATAAGTGACTCCACCCCTCACATTACATATACAGTATCTCCCATAAGTGAGTCCACCCCTCACATTATATATACAGTATCTCCCATAAGTGAGTCCATCCCTCACATTATATATACAGTATATCCCATAAGTGAGTCCACCCCTCACATTATATACAGTATATCCCATAAGTGACTCCACCCCCTCACATTATATATACAGTATATCCCATAACTGAGTCCACCTCTCACATTATATATACAGTATCTCCATAAGTAAGCCACCCCCTCACATTATATATACAGTATCTCCCATAAGTGAGTCCACCCCTCACATTATATATACAGTATCTCCCATAAGTGAGTCCACCCCTCACATTATACACAGTATCTCCCATAAGTGAGTCCACCCCTCACATTATATACAGTATCTCCCAAAAGTGAGTCCACCCCTCACATTATATATACAGTATCTCCCATAAGTGAGTCCACCCCTCACATTATATACAGTATCTCCCAAAAGTGAGTCCACCCCTCACATTATATATACAGTATCTCCCATAAGTGAGTCCACCCCTCACATTATATATACAGTATCTCCCATAAGTGACTCCACCCCTCACATTATATACAGTATCTCCCATAAGTGAGCCCACCCCTCACATTATATATACAGTATCTCCCATAAGTGAGCCCACCCCTCACATTATATATACAGTATATCCCATAAGTGAGTCCACCCCTCGCATTATATATACAGTATCTCCCATAAGTGAGTCCACCCCTCACATTATATATACAGTATCTCCCATAAGTGAGCCCACCCCTCACATTATATATACAGTATCTCCCATAAGTGAGCCCACCCCTCACATTATATATACAGTATCTCCCATAAGTGACTCCACCCCTCACATTATATACAGTATCTCCCATAAGTGAGTCCACCCCTCACATTATATATACAGTATATCCCATAAGTGAGCCCACCCCTCACATTATATATACAGTATCTCCCATAAGTGACTCCACCCCTCACATTATATACGGTATCTCCCATAAGTGATTCCACCCCTCACATTATATATACAGTATCTCCCATAAGTGACTCCACCCCTCACATTATATACAGTATCTCCCATAAGTGAGTCCACCCCTCACATTATATATAAAGTATCTCCATAAGTGACTCCACCCCTCACATTATATATACAGTATCTCCCATAAGTGAGTCCACCCCTCACATTATATACAGTATCTCCCATAAGTGAGTCCACCCCTCACATTATATATACAGTATCTCCCATAAGCGAGTCCACCCCTCACATTATATATACAGTATCTCCCATAAGTGAGTCCACCCCTCACATTATATACAGTATCTCCCATAAGTGAGTCCACCCCTCGCATTATATATACAGTATCTCCCATAAGTGAGTCCACCCCTCACATTATATACAGTATATCCCATAAGTGAGTCCACCCCTACATTATATACAGTATCTCCCATAAGTGAGTCCACCCCTCACATTATATATACAGTATATCCCATAAGTGAGTCCACCCCTCACATTATATACAGTATCTCCCATAAGTGACTCCACCCCTCACATTATATATACAGTATCTCCCATAAGTGAGTCCACCCCTCACATTATATACAGTATATCCCATAAGTGACTCCACCCCTCACATTATATATACAGTATCTCCCATAAGTGAGTCCACCCCTCACATTATATATATATACAGTATATCCCATAAGTGACTCCACCCCTCACATTATATATACAGTATATCCCATAAGTGACTCCACCCCTCACATTATATACAGTATCTCACATAAGTGAGTCCACCCCTCACATTATATACAGTATCTCCCATAAGTGAGTCCACCCCTCACATTATATACAGTATCTCCCATAAGTGAGTCCACCCCTCACATTATATATACAGTATCTCCCATAAGTGAGTCCACCCCTCACATTATATATACAGTATCTCCCATAAGTGAGTCCACCCCTCACATTATATATACAGTATCTCCCATAAGTGAGTCCACCCCTCACATTATATACAGTATCTCCCATAAGTGAGCCCACCCCTCACATTATATATACAGTATCTCCCATAAGTGAGCCCACCCCTCACATTATATATACAGTATCTCCCATAAGTGAGCCCACCCCTCACATTATATATACAGTATATCCCATAAGTGAGTCCACCCCTCACATTATATACAGTATCTCCCATAAGTGAGCCCACCCCTCACATTATATATACAGTATCTCCCATAAGTGAGCCCACCCCTCACATTATATATACAGTATCTCCCATAAGTGAGTCCACCCCTCGCATTATATATACAGTATCTCCCATAAGTGAGTCCACCCCTCACATTATATATACAGTATATCCCATAAGTGAGCCCACCCCTCACATTATATATACAGTATCTCCCATAAGTGACTCCACCCCTCACATTATATACAGTATCTCCCATAAGTGAGTCCACCCCTCACATTATATATACAGTATATCCCATAAGTGAGCCCACCCCTCACATTATATATACAGTATCTCCCATAAGTGACTCCACCCCTCACATTATATACAGTATCTCCCATAAGTGAGTCCACCCCTCACATTATATATACAGTATCTCCCATAAGTGACTCCACCCCTCACATTATATACGGTATCTCCCATAAGTGATTCCACCCCTCACATTATATATACAGTATCTCCCATAAGTGACTCCACCCCTCACATTATATACAGTATCTCCCATAAGTGACTCCACCCCTCACATTATATATACAGTATCTCCCATAAGTGAGTCCACCCCTCACATTATATATACAGTATCTCCCATAAGTGACTCCACCCCTCACATTATATATACAGTATATCCCATAAGTGAGTCCACCCCTCACATTATATATACAGTATCTCCCATAAGTGACTCCACCCCTCACATTATATATACAGTATATCCCATAAGTGAGTCCACCCCTCACATTATATACAGTATCTCCCATAAGTGATTCCACCCCTCACATTATATACAGTATCTCCCATAAGTGAGTCCACCCCTCACATTATATATACAGTATCTCCCATAAGTGAGTCCACCCCTCACATTATATACAGTATCTCCCATAAGTGAGTCCACCCCTCACATTATATATACAGTATCTCCCATAAGTGACTCCACCCCTCACATTATATATACAGTATATCCCATAAGTGAGTCCACCCCTCACATTATATACAGTATCTCCCATAAGTGAGTCCACCCCTCACATTATATACAGTATCTCCCAAAAGTGAGTCCACCCCTCACATTATATATACAGTATCTCCCATAAGTGAGTCCACCCCTCACATTATATATACAGTATCTCCCATAAGTGAGTCCACCCCTCACATTATATATACAGTATCTCCCATAAGTGAGTCCACCCCTCGCATTATATATACAGTATCTCCCATAAGTGACTCCACCCCTCACATTATATATACAGTATCTCCCATAAGTGACTCCACCCCTCACATTATATATACAGTATCTCCCATAAGTGAGTCCACCCCTCACATTATATACAGTATCTCCCATAAGTGAGTCCACCCCTCACATTATATACAGTATCTCCCATAAGTGAGTCCACCCCTCACATTATATATACAGTATCTCCCATAAGTGAGTCCACCCCTCACATTATATATACAGTATCCCCCATAAGTGATTCCACCCCTCACATTATATACACAGTATCTCTCATAAGTGACTCCACCCCTCACATTATACACAGTATCTCCCATAAGTGAGTCCACCCCTCACATTATATACAGTATCTCCCAAAAGTGAGTCCACCCCTCACATTATATATACAGTATCTCCCATAAGTGAGTCCACCCCTCACATTATATACAGTATCTCCCAAAAGTGAGTCCACCCCTCACATTATATATACAGTATCTCCCATAAGTGAGTCCACCCCTCACATTATATATACAGTATCTCCCATAAGTGACTCCACCCCTCACATTATATACAGTATCTCCCATAAGTGAGCCCACCCCTCACATTATATATACAGTATCTCCCATAAGTGAGCCCACCCCTCACATTATATATACAGTATATCCCATAAGTGAGTCCACCCCTCGCATTATATATACAGTATCTCCCATAAGTGAGTCCACCCCTCACATTATATATACAGTATCTCCCATAAGTGAGCCCACCCCTCACATTATATATACAGTATCTCCCATAAGTGAGCCCACCCCTCACATTATATATACAGTATCTCCCATAAGTGACTCCACCCCTCACATTATATACAGTATCTCCCATAAGTGAGTCCACCCCTCACATTATATATACAGTATATCCCATAAGTGAGCCCACCCCTCACATTATATATACAGTATCTCCCATAAGTGACTCCACCCCTCACATTATATACGGTATCTCCCATAAGTGATTCCACCCCTCACATTATATATACAGTATCTCCCATAAGTGACTCCACCCCTCACATTATATACAGTATCTCCCATAAGTGACTCCACCCCTCACATTATATATAAAGTATCTCCCATAAGTGACTCCACCCCTCACATTATATATACAGTATCTCCCATAAGTGAGTCCACCCCTCACATTATATACAGTATCTCCCATAAGTGAGTCCACCCCTCACATTATATATACAGTATCTCCCATAAGCGAGTCCACCCCTCACATTATATATACAGTATCTCCCATAAGTGAGTCCACCCCTCACATTATATACAGTATCTCCCATAAGTGAGTCCACCCCTCGCATTATATATACAGTATCTCCCATAAGTGAGTCCACCCCTCACATTATATACAGTATATCCCATAAGTGAGTCCACCCCTACATTATATACAGTATCTCCCATAAGTGAGTCCACCCCTCACATTATATATACAGTATATCCCATAAGTGAGTCCACCCCTCACATTATATACAGTATCTCCCATAAGTGACTCCACCCCTCACATTATATATACAGTATCTCCCATAAGTGAGTCCACCCCTCACATTATATACAGTATATCCCATAAGTGACTCCACCCCTCACATTATATATACAGTATCTCCCATAAGTGAGTCCACCCCTCACATTATATATATATACAGTATATCCCATAAGTGACTCCACCCCTCACATTATATATACAGTATATCCCATAAGTGACTCCACCCCTCACATTATATACAGTATCTCACATAAGTGAGTCCACCCCTCACATATATATACAGTATCTCCCATAAGTGAGTCCACCCCTCAACATTATATACAGTATCTCCCATAAGTGAGTCCACCCCTCACATATATATACAGTATCTCCCATAAGTGAGTCCACCCCTCACATTATCTATACAGTATCTCCCATAAGTGAGTCCACCCCTCACATTATATATACAGTATCTCCCATAAGTGAGTCCACCCCTCACATTATATACAGTATCTCCCATAAGTGAGCCACCCCTCACATTATATATACAGTATCTCCCATAAGTGAGCCCACCCCTCACATTATATATACAGTATCTCCCATAAGTGAGCCCACCCCTCACATTATATATACAGTATATCCCATAAGTGAGTCCACCCCTCACATTATATACAGTATCTCCCATAAGTGAGCCCACCCCTCACATTATATATACAGTATCTCCCATAAGTGAGCCCACCCCTCACATTATATATACAGTATCTCCCATAAGTGAGTCCACCCCTCGCATTATATATACAGTATCTCCCATAAGTGAGTCCACCCCTCACATTATATATACAGTATATCCCATAAGTGAGCCCACCCCTCACATTATATATACAGTATCTCCCATAAGTGACTCCACCCCTCACATTATATACAGTATCTCCCATAAGTGAGTCCACCCCTCACATTATATATACAGTATATCCCATAAGTGAGCCCACCCCTCACATTATATATACAGTATCTCCCATAAGTGACTCCACCCCTCACATTATATACAGTATCTCCCATAAGTGAGTCCACCCCTCACATTATATATACAGTATCTCCCATAAGTGACTCCACCCCTCACATTATATACGGTATCTCCCATAAGTGATTCCACCCCTCACATTATATATACAGTATCTCCCATAAGTGACTCCACCCCTCACATTATATACAGTATCTCCATAAGTGACTCCACCCCTCACATTATATATACAGTATCTCCCATAAGTGAGTCCACCCCTCACATTATATATACAGTATCTCCCATAAGTGACTCCACCCCTCACATTATATATACAGTATATCCCATAAGTGAGTCCACCCCTCACATTATATATACAGTATCTCCCATAAGTGACTCCACCCCTCACATTATATATACAGTATATCCCATAAGTGAGTCCACCCCTCACATTATATACAGTATCTCCCATAAGTGATTCCACCCCTCACATTATATACAGTATCTCCCATAAGTGAGTCCACCCCTCACATTATATATACAGTATCTCCCATAAGTGAGTCCACCCCTCACATTATATACAGTATCTCCCATAAGTGAGTCCACCCCTCACATTATATATACAGTATCTCCCATAAGTGACTCCACCCCTCACATTATATATACAGTATATCCCATAAGTGAGTCCACCCCTCACATTATATACAGTATCTCCCATAAGTGAGTCCACCCCTCACATTATATACAGTATCTCCCAAAAGTGAGTCCACCCCTCACATTATATATACAGTATCTCCCATAAGTGAGTCCACCCCTCACATTATATATACAGTATCTCCCATAAGTGAGTCCACCCCTCACATTATATATACAGTATCTCCCATAAGTGAGTCCACCCCTCGCATTATATATACAGTATCTCCCATAAGTGACTCCACCCTCACATTATATATACAGTATCTCCCATAAGTGACTCCACCCCTCACATTATATATACAGTATCTCCCATAAGTGAGTCCACCCCTCACATTATATACAGTATCTCCCATAAGTGAGTCCACCCCTCACATTATATACAGTATCTCCCATAAGTGAGTCCACCCCTCACATTATATATACAGTATCTCCCATAAGTGAGTCCACCCCTCACATTATATATACAGTATCCCCCATAAGTGATTCCACCCCTCACATTATATACACAGTATCTCTCATAAGTGACTCCACCCCTCACATTATATACAGTATATCCCATAAGTGAGTCCACCCCTCACATTATATATACAGTATCTCCCATAAGCGAGTCCACCCCTCACATTATATATACAGTATTTCCCATAAGTGACTCCACCCCTCACATTATATATACAGTATATCCCATAACTGAGTCCACTCCTCACATTATATACAGTATATCCCATAAGTGACTCCACCCCTCACATTATATATACAGTATATCCCATAAGTGAGTCCACCCCTCACATTATATATACAGTATCTTCCATAAGTGAGTCCACCCCTCACATTATATACAGTATCTCCCATAAGTGAGTCCACCCCTCACATTATATATACAGTATCTCCCATAAGTGAGTCCACCCCTCACATTATATATACAGTATCTCCCATAAGTGAGTCCACCCCTCACATTATATATACAGTATCTCCCATAAGTGAGTCCACCCCTCACATTATATATACAGTATCTCCCATAAGTGAGTCCACCCCTCACATTATATATACAGTATTTCCCATAAGTGACTCCACCCCTCACATTATATATACAGTATATCCCATAAGTGAGTCCACCCCTCACATTATATATACAGTATATCCCATAAGTGAGTCCACTCCTCACATTATATACAGTATATCCCATAAGTGACTCCACCCCTCACATTATATATACAGTATATCCCATAAGTGAGTCCACCCCCTCACATTATATATACAGTATATCCCATAAGTGAGTCCACCCCTCACATTATATATACAGTATATCCCATAAGTGACTCCACCCCTCACATTATATACAGTATCTCCCATAAGTGAGTCCACCCCTCGCATTATATATACAGTATCTCCCATAAGTGAGTCCACCCCTCACATTATATATACAGTATCTCCCATAAGTGAGTCCACCCCTCACATTATATACAGTATCTCCCATAAGTGACTCCACCCCTCACATTATATACAGTATCTCCCATAAGTGAGTCCACCCCTCGCATTATATATACAGTATCTCCCATAAGTGAGTCCACCCCTCATATTATATATACAGTATCTCCCATAAGTGAGTCCACCCCTCATATTATATATACAGTATCTCCCATAAGTGAGTCCACCCCTCACATTATATACAGTATATCCCATAAGTGACTCCACCCCTCACATTATATACAGTATATCCCATAAGTGACTCCACCCCTCACATTATATATACAGTATTTCCCATAAGTGACTCCACCCCTCACATTATATATACAGTATATCCCATAAGTGAGTCCACTCCTCACATTATATACAGTATATCCCATAAGTGACTCCACCCCTCACATTATATATACAGTATATCCCATAAGTGACTCCACCCCTCACATTATATATACAGTATTTCCCATAAGTGACTCCACCCCTCACATTATATATACAGTATATCCCATAAGTGAGTCCACTCCTCACATTATATACAGTATATCCCATAAGTGAGTCCACCCCTCACATTATATACAGTATATCCCATAAGTGACTCCACCCCTCACATTATATATACAGTATATCCCATAAGTGAGTCCACCCCTCACATTATATATACAGTATATCCCATAAGTGAGTCCACCCCTCACATTATATATACAGTATATCCCATAAGTGAGTCCACCCCTCACATTATATATACAGTATATCCCATAAGTGACTCCACCCCTCACATTATATACAGTATCTCCCATAAGTGACTCCACCCCTCACATTATATATACAGTATATCCCATAAGTGACTCCACCCCTCACATTATATATACAGTATATCCCATAAGTGAGTCCACCCCTCACATTATATATACAGTATCTCCCATAAGTGAGTCCACCCCTCACATTATATATACAGTATCTCCCATAAGTGAGTCCACCCCTCACATTATATATACAGTATCTCCCATAAGTGAGTCCACCCCTCACATTATATATACAGTATCTCCCATAAGTGAGTCCATCCCTCACATTATATATACAGTATATCCCATAAGTGAGTCCACCCCTCACATTATATACAGTATATCCCATAAGTGACTCCACCCCCTCACATTATATATACAGTATATCCCATAACTGAGTCCACCTCTCACATTATATATACAGTATCTCCCATAAGTGACTCCACCCCTCACATTATATATGCAGTATATCCCATAAGTGAGTCCACCCCTCACATTATATACAGTATATCCCATAAGTGACTCCACCCCCTCACATTATATATACAGTATATCCCATAACTGAGTCCACCTCTCACATTATATATACAGTATCTCCCATAAGTGAGTCCACCCCTCACATTATATACAGTATCTCCCATAAGTGAGTCCACCCCTCACATTATATATACAGTATCTCCATAAGTAAGTCCACCCCTCACATTATATATACAGTATCTCCCATAAGTGAGTCCACCCCTCACATTATATATACAGTATCTCCCATAAGTGAGTCCACCCCTCACATTATACACAGTATCTCCCATAAGTGAGTCCACCCCTCACATTATATACAGTATCTCCCAAAAGTGAGTCCACCCCTCACATTATATATACAGTATCTCCCATAAGTGACTCCACCCTTCACATTATATACAGTATATCCCATAAGTGACTCCACCCCTCACATTATATATACAGTATCTCCCATAAGTGAGTCCACCCCTCACATTATATATACAGTATATCCCATAAGTGAGTCCACCCCTCACATTATATATACAGTATCTCCCATAAGTGAGTCCACCCCTCACATTATATATACAGTATATCCCATAAGTGAGTCCACCCCTCACATTATATACAGTATCTCCCATAAGTGAGTCCACCCCTCACATTATATATACAGTATCTCCCATAAGTGAGTCCACCCCTCACATTATATATACAGTATCTCCCATAAGTGACTCTACCCCTCACATTATATATACAGTATATCCCATAAGTGAGTCCACCCCTCACATTATATATACAGTATATCCCATAAGTGACTCCACCCCTCACATTATATACAGTATCTCCCATAAATGAGTCCACCCCTCACATTATATATACAGTATATCCCATAAGTGAGTCCACCCCTCACATTATATACAGTATCTCCCATAAGTGACTCCACCCCTCACATTATATATACAGTATCTCCCATAAGTGAGTCCACCCCTCACATTATATATACAGTATATCCCATAAGTGAGTCCACCCCTCACATTATATACAGTATCTCCCATAAGTGAGTCCACCCCTCACATTATATACAGTATCTCCCATAAGTGAGTCCACCCCTCACATTATATACAGTATCTCCCATAAGTGAGTCCACCCTCACATTATATACAGTATCTCCCATAAGTGAGTCCACCCTCACATTATATACAGTATCTCCCATAAGTGAGTCCACCCCTCACATTATATATACAGTATCTCCCATAAGTGAGTCCACCCCTCACATTATATACAGTATCTCCCATAAGTGAGTCCACCCCTCACATTATATATACAGTATCTCCCATAAGTGACTCCACCCCTCACATTATATACAGTATCTCCCATAAGTGACTCCACCCCTCACATTATATACAGTATCTCCCATAAGTGAGTCCACCCCTCACATTATATATACAGTATCTCCCTTAAGTGAGTCCACCCCTCGCATTATATATACAGTATCTCCCATAAGTGAGTCCACCCCTCACATTATATATACAGTATATCCCATAAGTGAGCCCACCCCTCACATTATATATACAGTATCTCCCATAAGTGACTCCACCCCTCACATTATATACAGTATCTCCCATAAGTGAGTCCACCCCTCACATTATATATACAGTATATCCCATAAGTGAGCCCACCCCTCACATTATATATACAGTATCTCCCATAAGTGACTCCACCCCTCACATTATATACAGTATCTCCCATAAGTGAGTCCACCCCTCACATTATATATACAGTATCTCCCATAAGTGACTCCACCCCTCACATTATATACGGTATCTCCCATAAGTGATTCCACCCCTCACATTATATATACAGTATCTCCCATAAGTGACTCCACCCCTCACATTATATACAGTATCTCCCATAAGTGACTCCACCCCTCACATTATATATACAGTATCTCCCATAAGTGAGTCCACCCCTCACATTATATATACAGTATCTCCCATAAGTGACTCCACCCCTCACATTATATATACAGTATATCCCATAAGTGAGTCCACCCCTCACATTATATATACAGTATCTCCCATAAGTGACTCCACCCCTCACATTATATATACAGTATATCCCATAAGTGAGTCCACCCCTCACATTATATACAGTATCTCCCATAAGTGATTCCACCCCTCACATTATATACAGTATCTCCCATAAGTGAGTCCACCCCTCACATTATATATACAGTATCTCCCATAAGTGAGTCCACCCCTCACATTATATACAGTATCTCCCATAAGTGAGTCCACCCCTCACATTATATATACAGTATCTCCCATAAGTGACTCCACCCCTCACATTATATATACAGTATATCCCATAAGCGAGTCCACCCCTCACATTATATACAGTATCTCCCATAAGTGAGTCCACCCCTCACATTATATACAGTATCTCCCAAAAGTGAGTCCACCCCTCACATTATATATACAGTATCTCCCATAAGTGAGTCCACCCCTCACATTATATATACAGTATCTCCCATAAGTGAGTCCACCCCTCACATTATATATACAGTATCTCCCATAAGTGAGTCCACCCCTCGCATTATATATACAGTATCTCCCATAAGTGACTCCACCCCTCACATTATATACAGTATCTCCCATAAGTGAGTCCACCCCTCACATTATATATACAGTATCTCCCATAAGTGAGTCCACCCCTCACATTATATATACAGTATCCCCCATAAGTGATTCCACCCCTCACATTATATACACAGTATCTCTCATAAGTGACTCCACCCCTCACATTATATACAGTATATCCCATAAGTGAGTCCACCCCTCACATTATATATACAGTATCTCCCATAAGTGAGTCCACCCCTCACATTATATATACAGTATTTCCCATAAGTGACTCCACCCCTCACATTATATATACAGTATATCCCATAACTGAGTCCACTCCTCACATTATATACAGTATATCCCATAAGTGACTCCACCCCTCACATTATATATACAGTATATCCCATAAGTGAGTCCACCCCTCACATTATATATACAGTATCTTCCATAAGTGAGTCCACCCCTCACATTATATACAGTATCTCCCATAAGTGAGTCCACCCCTCACATTATATATACAGTATCTCCCATAAGTGAGTCCACCCCTCACATTATATATACAGTATCTCCCATAAGTGAGTCCACCCCTCACATTATATATACAGTATCTCCCATAAGTGAGTCCACCCCTCACATTATATATACAGTATCTCCCATAAGTGAGTCCACCCCTCACATTATATATACAGTATTTCCCATAAGTGACTCCACCCCTCACATTATATATACAGTATATCCCATAAGTGAGTCCACCCCTCACATTATATATACAGTATATCCCATAAGTGAGTCCACTCCTCACATTATATACAGTATATCCCATAAGTGACTCCACCCCTCACATTATATATACAGTATATCCCATAAGTGAGTCCACCCCTCACATTATATATACAGTATATCCCATAAGTGAGTCCACCCCTCACATTATATATACAGTATATCCCATAAGTGACTCCACCCCTTACATTATATACAGTATCTCCCATAAGTGAGTCCACCCCTCACATTATATATACAGTATCTCCCATAAGTGAGTCCACCCCTCACATTATATATACAGTATCTCCCATAAGTGAGTCCACCCCTCACATTATATACAGTATCTCCCATAAGTGACTCCACCCCTCACATTATATACAGTATCTCCCATAAGTGAGTCCACCCCTCGCATTATATATACAGTATCTCCCATAAGTGAGTCCACCCCTCATATTATATATACAGTATCTCCCATAAGTGAGTCCACCCCTCATATTATATATACAGTATCTCCCATAAGTGAGTCCACCCCTCACATTATATACAGTATATCCCATAAGTGACTCCACCCCTCACATTATATACAGTATATCCCATAAGTGATTCCACCCCTCACATTATATATACAGTATTTCCCATAAGTGACTCCACCCCTCACATTATATATACAGTATATCCCATAAGTGAGTCCACTCCTCACATTATATACAGTATATCCCATAAGTGACTCCACCCCTCACATTATATATACAGTATATCCCATAAGTGACTCCACCCCTCACATTATATATACAGTATTTCCCATAAGTGACTCCACCCCTCACATTATATATACAGTATATCCCATAAGTGAGTCCACTCCTCACATTATATACAGTATATCCCATAAGTGAGTCCACCCCTCACATTATATACAGTATATCCCATAAGTGACTCCACCCCTCACATTATATATACAGTATATCCCATAAGTGAGTCCACCCCTCACATTATATATACAGTATATCCCATAAGTGAGTCCACCCCTCACATTATATATACAGTATATCCCATAAGTGACTCCACCCCTCACATTATATACAGTATCTCCCATAAGTGAGTCCACCCCTCACATTATATACAGTATCTCCCAAAAGTGAGTCCACCCCTCACATTATATATACAGTATCTCCCATAAGTGAGTCCACCCCTCACATTATATATACAGTATATCCCATAAGTGACTCCACTCCTCACATTATATACAGTATATCCCATAAGTGACTCCACCCCTCACATTATATATACAGTATATCCCATAAGTGACTCCACCCCTCACATTATATATACAGTATATCCCATAAGTGAGTCCACCCCTCACATTATATATACAGTATCTCCCATAAGTGAGTCCACCCCTCACATTATATATACAGTATCTCCCATAAGTGAGTCCACCCCTCACATTATATATACAGTATCTCCCATAAGTGAGTCCACCCCTCACATTATATATACAGTATCTCCCATAAGTGAGTCCATCCCTCACATTATATATACAGTATATCCCATAAGTGAGTCCACCCCTCACATTATATACAGTATATCCCATAAGTGACTCCACCCCCTCACATTATATATACAGTATATCCCATAACTGAGTCCACCTCTCACATTATATATACAGTATCTCCCATAAGTGACTCCACCCCTCACATTATATATGCAGTATATCCCATAAGTGAGTCCACCCCTCACATTATATACAGTATATCCCATAAGTGACTCCACCCCCTCACATTATATATACAGTATATCCCATAACTGAGTCCACCTCTCACATTATATATACAGTATCTCCCATAAGTGAGTCCACCCCTCACATTATATACAGTATCTCCCATAAGTGAGTCCACCCCTCACATTATATATACAGTATCTCCATAAGTAAGTCCACCCCTCACATTATATATACAGTATCTCCCATAAGTGAGTCCACCCCTCACATTATATATACAGTATCTCCCATAAGTGAGTCCACCCCTCACATTATACACAGTATCTCCCATAAGTGAGTCCACCCCTCACATTATATACAGTATCTCCCAAAAGTGAGTCCACCCCTCACATTATATACAGTATCTCCCAAAAGTGAGTCCACCCCTCACATTATATATACAGTATCTCCCATAAGTGAGTCCACCCCTCACATTATATATACAGTATCTCCCATAAGTGACTCCACCCCTCACATTATATATACAGTATCTCCCATAAGTGAGTCCACCCCTCACATTATATATACAGTATCTCCCATAAGTGAGTCCACCCCTCACATTATATATACAGTATCTCCCATAAGTGAGTCCACCCCTCACATTATATACAGTATCTCCCATAAGTGACTCCACCCCTCACATTATATACAGTATCTCCCAAAAGTGAGTCCACCCCTCACATTATATACAGTATCTCCCAAAAGTGAGTCCACCCCTCACATTATATATACAGTATCTCCCATAAGTGAGTCCACCCCTCACATTATATACAGTATCTCCCAAAAGTGAGTCCACCCCTCACATTATATATACAGTATCTCCCATAAGTGACTCCACCCTTCACATTATATACAGTATATCCCATAAGTGACTCCACCCCTCACATTATATATACAGTATCTCCCATAAGTGAGTCCACCCCTCACATTATATATACAGTATATCCCATAAGTGAGTCCACCCCTCACATTATATATACAGTATCTCCCATAAGTGAGTCCACCCCTCACATTATATATACAGTATATCCCATAAGTGAGTCCACCCCTCACATTATATACAGTATCTCCCATAAGTGAGTCCACCCCTCACATTATATATACAGTATCTCCCATAAGTGAGTCCACCCCTCACATTATATATACAGTATCTCCCATAAGTGACTCTACCCCTCACATTATATATACAGTATATCCCATAAGTGAGTCCACCCCTCACATTATATATACAGTATATCCCATAAGTGACTCCACCCCTCACATTATATACAGTATCTCCCATAAATGAGTCCACCCCTCACATTATATATACAGTATATCCCATAAGTGAGTCCACCCCTCACATTATATACAGTATCTCCCATAAGTGACTCCACCCCTCACATTATATATACAGTATCTCCCATAAGTGAGTCCACCCCTCACATTATATATACAGTATATCCCATAAGTGACTCCACCCCTCACATTATATACAGTATCTCCCATAAATGAGTCCACCCCTCACATTATATACAGTATCTCCCATAAGTGAGTCCACCCCTCACATTATATACAGTATCTCCCATAAGTGAGTCCACCCCTCACATTATATACAGTATCTCCCATAAGTGAGTCCACCCTCACATTATATACAGTATCTCCCATAAGTGAGTCCACCCTCACATTATATACAGTATCTCCCATAAGTGAGTCCACCCCTCACATTATATATACAGTATCTCCCATAAGTGAGTCCACCCCTCACATTATATACAGTATCTCCCATAAGTGAGTCCACCCCTCACATTATATATACAGTATCTCCCATAAGTGACTCCACCCCTCACATTATATACAGTATCTCCCATAAGTGAGTCCACCCCTCACATTATATATACAGTATCTCCCATAAGTGACTCCACCCCTCACATTATATACAGTATATCCCATAAGTGAGTCCACCCCTCACATTATATACAGTATATCCCATAAGTGAGTCCACCCCTCACATTATATATACAGTATATCCCATAAGTGAGTCCACCCCTCACATTATATACAGTATCTCCCATAAGTGAGTCCACCCCTCACATTATATATACAGTATCTCCCATAAGTAAGTCCACCCCTCACATTATATACAGTATCTCCCATAAGTAAGTCCACCCTCACATTATATACAGTATCTCCCATAAGTGAGTCCACCCCTCACATTATATACAGTATATCCCATAAGTGAGTCCACCCCTCACATTATATACAGTATCTCCCATAAGTGAGTCCACCCCTCACATTATATATACAGTATCTCCCATAAGTGACTCCACCCCTCACATTATATACAGTATCTCCCATAAGTGAGTCCACCCTCACATTATATACAGTATCTCCCATAAGTGAGTCCACCCCTCACATTATATATACAGTATCTCCCATAAGTAAGTCCACCCCTCACATTATATACAGTATCTCCCATAAGTAAGTCCACCCTCACATTATATACAGTATCTCCCATAAGTGAGTCCACCCCTCACATTATATACAGTATATCCCATAAGTGAGTCCACCCCTCACATTATATACAGTATATCCCATAAGTGAGTCCACCCCTCACATTATATATAGTATCCCCCATAAGTGAGTCCACCCCTCACATTATATATACAGTATCTCCCATAAGTGAGTCCACCCCTCACATTATATACAGTATCTCCCATAAGTGTGTCCACCCCTCACATTATATATACAGTATCTCCCATAAGTGAGTCCACCCCTCACATTATATACAGTATCTCCCATAAGTAAGTCCACCCCTCACATTATATACAGTATCTCCCATAAGTAAGTCCACCCTCACATTATATACAGTATCTCCCATAAGTGAGTCCACCCCTCACATTATATATACAGTATCTCCCATAAGTGAGTCCACCCCTCACATTATATATACAGTATCTCCCATAAGTAAGTCCACCCCTCACATTATATATACAATATCTCCCATAAGTGAGTCCACCCCTCACATTATATACAGTATATCCCATAAGTGACTCCACCCCTCACATTATATATACAGTATCTCCCATAAGTGAGTCCACCCCTCACATTATATACAATATCTCCCATAAGTGAGTCCACCCCTCACATTATATATACAGTATCTCCCATAAGTGAGTCCACCCCTCACATTATATACAATATCTCCCATAAGTGAGTCCACCCCTCACATTATATATACAGTATCTCCCATAAGTGAGTCCACCCCTCACATTATATATACAGTATCTCCCATAAGTGAGTCCACCCCTCACATTATATACAATATCTCCCATAAGTGAGTCCACCCCTCACATTATATATACAGTATCTCCCATAAGTGAGTCCACCCCTCACATTATATATACAGTATCTCCCATAAGTGAGTCCACCCCTCACATTATATACAGTATCTCCCATAAGTAAGTCCACCCCTCACATTATATACAGTATTTCCCATAAGTGAGCCCACCCCTCACATTATATATACAGTATCTCCCATAAGTGAGTCCACCCCATACATTATATACAGTATCTCCCATAAGTGAGTCCACCCCTCACATTATATATACAGTATCTCCCATAAGTGAGTCCACCCCTCACATTATATATACAGTATCTCCCATAAGTGAGTCCACCCCTCACATTATATACAGTATCTCCCATAAGTGACTCCACCCCTCACATTATATATACAGTATCTCCCATAAGTGAGTCCACCCCTCACATTATATACAGTATCTCCCATAAGTGAGTCCACCCCTCACATTATATACAGTATCTCCCATAAGTGAGTCCACCCCTCACATTATATACAGTATCTCCCATAAGTAAGTCCACCCTTACATTATATACAGTATCTCCCATAAGTAAGTCCACCCCTCACATTTTTTGTAAATATTTTCTTGTATCTTTTTAAGTGACAGCGCTGAAGAAATGACCCTCTGTTACAATGTAAAGTAGTCAGTGCACAGTCTGTATAACAGTGTTTAACCCCTGACTGAGCCCTTTTTCACCTTAAGGACTGAACCCTGAGCACTTCTGACCACTGTCATTAATAACTCTGAGATGCTTTTACCGATTATTTTGATTCAGAGATTGTTTTTTCGTGACATATTCTACTTTAACATAGTGGTAAATTTTCGTCGTTACTTGCTTCCTTTATTGGAGAAAAATCCCCAAATTTCATGAAAATTTTTAAAATTTCCAATTTTTTTTATCTTTGAAACTCTGCTTGTAAGGAAAGTGGATATTCCAGATAACTGTTATATTGATTAACCTATACAAATGGGGATATTTATCAGAGGATTTAGACTTTTTTCCTGTCTAAATTTGTCGCACGGATAGTCGCAGTCTAAATATGTGCGAATTTTTTGTGACTTTTGCTCTAGAGGATTTTTAGAACATGATGCATGCAAGTCTATTTTAGACGGAAATCCATTGGAAAATGCATTGGTGCTGAATTTATCAAAAGCGACTTTTCAGTGACAAGTCGCAATGGGTGAAAGTACGCCGAAATGTCAGACCATGTTGGAGCAGGTTTAAATATAGTCTAAAGCATAGATCCCAAAGTCTGTGCACAGAATTTATCAGGAGCCGTGCGCCTTTTGATAAATTAGACGCACAATAGACCAGACTAACCCTCTGTAGTTTGGTCTACATTGATGCGGGTCATAGACAACTTTGATAAATATCCCCCAATATGTCTATTTCATGTTGGCATCAGAATGTTGACATATTTTTACTTTTTGAAGACATTAGAGGGCTTCAAGTATAGCAGCAATTTTCAAAATTTCCACGAAAAATAAAAAAATCTGAATTTTTTAGGGACCAGTTAAGTTTGAAGTGGATTTGTGGGGGCCCTTCAGTGAGAAATACCCAATAAATTAACTCATTCTAGAAACTACACCCCTCTAAGTATTCAAAATGACATTCAGAAAGTTTGTTAACCCTTTAGGTGTTTCACAAGCAGCAAAGTGGAGGAGAAAAATCTAAATCTGAATTTTTTACACTGACATGTTCTTGTAGCCCCATTTTTTTCCCTTTTTTAAAAGTTGTATAAGGAGAAAAAGCCCCCTAAAATTGTAGCCCAATTTCTCTAGAGTATGGAAATACCTCATATGTTGACATAAAGTGCTCTGCGGGCTCACAACATGGCTCAAGAGGGAAAGAGCAAATGTGGGATTTTTTTTTAAAGGGGGTACTCCGTTCCCTTGCTTTCGGAGCTCCGCTCCCCAGCGTCCGGAAGTTATTGTTCCGAACGATGTGTGTGCGGGCTTCCGTGTTCAGGGCCGCTCCTCGTGATGTCACGCCCGCCCCCTCAACGAAAGTCTATGGGAAGGGGGCATGCTGGGAGTTGTAGTTTGGCAACTCCTGGAAGGCAGCAGTGAAGATCACTTATCACTGATTTTCACTGCTGCCTTCACCACTGCTCTGCCGCCGCCTCCTCACTGCCACCGATCCCGCCAGTGCCTGCGCCTATCCTGCCGCGATCGCCGGTCTCGTGGACTCCAGTAACCGCTGCCATCTCCCCCCCACGGTAAACAACTTTCTGAGGATCTGAAAGAAAAAAAAAAATAAATAAATAAAGATTTGTTGCTCTACATAAAAATGGCCTAGGCTATAAGAAGATTACCAAGACCCTGAAAGTGAGCTGCACCACAGTGGGCAAGACCATACAGGGGTTTCACAGGACAGGATCCATTGAGAACAGGCATCGCCCTGGTATAGAAAGTTAAGTGCACATGTTCAGCATTATATCCAGAGGTTGTCTTTGGGAAATAGATGTATGAGTGCTGCCAGCATAGCTGCAGAGGTTAAAGGGGTGGGGGGGCTGAGTCTGTCAGTGCTCAGACCATACACCACACACTGTATCAAACTGTCCTGCATTGCTGTAGTCCCAGAAGGAAGCCTTTTCTAAAGATTAACAAGAAAGCCGAGAAACAATTTGCTAAAGACAAGCAGACTAAGGACACATTATTGAAAGCATGTCCTGTGTTCTGAAGAGACCAAAATAAACTTATTTGGTTCAGATGGTGTCAAGCGTGTGTGGTGGCAACCAGGTGAGGAGCACAAAGGTAAGTTTGCCAAAAGAATAAACATTCTTTCAGCGGACATCTGTGTGGACTGAATTGCCGTGAATGGTGACTGGACATGTCTACGCGGTCCTAATGACTTAAGGTGCCTGCAGCTGATGGGCGGAGATTCTGTAGATTCTGTGGCCTAAGAGCATTGACCTAGTGGGTGCAAACAACAAATGGGGGAACAAAGGATAAGAGATCATGTTTTCAACTAGAAAAATCCTTTACAAAACTCTTTATACTGATACTTCTTAGCCAAAATGCTGTTTAACATAACACCTGCAGTTTCTTCTGCCCTTTTTGCCCCAAATGGGAATAATTTAGTCAGTGTAATGGCCATCACCAAATTATCAGCGATAGGCATTAAAGGGGTACTCCGCCCCTAGACATCTTATACCCGATCGAGGGGGCGGGGTGTGATGTCACAAGGGGGCAGAGCCTTGACTTCCCGATACTCCAGCCCCTGTATCGTGAGTCATCAGACATGGAGCGATCTTCGCTCCGTACAGCTGGTGACAAGTGGGTGCTGCAGTAGAGATTGTGGGGGTCCCGCCGCTGGGGGGAGATAAGGAGATAGGAGATAAGATATCTAGTAGCGGAGTACCCCTTTAATGCTTTGCTTGTTGACAGAATCAGGTCTTATAGACCCAAAGTGTTCAATACAGTATATAAAATATCCAGTTTCTCAATTAGTTCCTTGAGTGGTAACTGGAGCATTAAATTACAGTTACTAAGACCTGGATGAAATCAATGACAGAATATACAACCCCAGGCGTCTCAACCTATCCCTCACCGTCACAGAAGAGGCGTTCAAATAAAAAAATACGGCAACACAAAACACACAAGTGTTCCACAAAACAACAAGGGAATTTCATATTTTATCCTTCCAAAGAGAAGGCGAAGGCAGCAATTAGGGAGCCCCGGCGCAGGCGTTTAATCATCCTCCCCCCCCCCCCCCCCCAAAAAAAAAAAACTTTCCTGAAGAAGTTCGACTTCGCTAAACAAGAAACCTGTCCAAATTCTGGTCCCAAAGATACAGGTCGAGAGGGAATAATCAGTAAACAAGACACCGAAAACAATGATATCTGTAAAAAAAAAAAAATGCCGCCATACAAGACTCTGATGCATCCAGGCGTCTGGCTTCTTTACAGCTCCTCTCTGACGCCAGCCTGGAATAATGGTGTGTAGCAGGGTATTTTATTACAGGCTTAGTTATGGGACTGATAAAATTACACCCTAGGTGTTATAGAATTAATCTCATAGGTAAAAATGAAGCTGCTAATAAACCACCTGAAATAATTGAGCCTTCCCTACATGAATCCAAGGAAAATAATTGCTTAGAAAGCAGCTGATCCGCATTGAGCTGTGTATCTTGATATAGTGAGACGCCTAACAAGCGGGTCTCATAATCTGGCGGTAATTAGTCCTGTTATGGCGTCGGGAGAGCAATGTGACATGAATGGGATGAGAGCAGCGTCTGCTGCAAAGACAAAGCCAATGCACGCAGCTTTCATAAAAGGGGGAGATTTATCAAAACCTGAGCAGAGGAAAAGTTGTCAAGTTGCCCATAGCAACCAATCAGATCGCTGCTTTCATTTTGAAAAGAGACTCTGAAAAATAAAAGATCTGATTGGTTGCCATGGGCAACTAGTCAACTTTTCCTCTACACAGGTTTTTCTAAATCTCCCCCATAGTGCTTATGTATGTAGGATTCCTAAAGAGATACTCCCATGTGCTACATGACTAGGACTTTGTCTTCTATCCTACATCTGGACCAGTACCACGTAGATCTAATATTGGGCCATTTTGCTGCTGTACACTAAGCTGGAATTTCAGCCAACTCTATCTTCTTCCCACTAAACCCACAGGAGCCACAGGGACATAACTTTGGCTGAAATTCCAGCTATAGTGTAAAACACTAACAGAAAATGTTAAAAGAACAAAACAGAAGATGAATAAAAGACCACATAAAGACATGGCAGAGTTATCAAAACAGGGTGCCCGCAGTTGTTGCAAAACTACAACTCTTAGCATGCCCGGACAGCCTATGATTTGGAAACACTGCCATAGACTTAAATATGCGGCATAAATGTGTTTGAGCAGAGATCAGCCACACTTTCTGCCACTGACTCCTGGTCCTATAGCATCACTTCCCTAATCTTTTAAAGGCACATGCACATGGGAGCAGGCCATTTTGGACCCTATATGCATAGGCACTATATGGAAGCTGCATGGCTGGCTTTGTCTTTGCAGAAGATGGTGCATCTTTACCTGACAAAGGGCCTACTTTAGGCCAGAAACGCATTATTTTTTGTGCGTAAATAAACCATTGATAGATGACTAGGACTTTGTCTTCTATGCTACATCAGGACCAGCACCACTTAGATCTAATATTGTGCCATATTGCTGCTGGACACTCAGCTGGAACTTCAGCAAACTATTTCCTTCCCACTACACCCACAGGAACCACAGGGAGATAACTATGGCTGAAATTCCAGCTATAGTGTACAGAACTAACAGGACATCTGTTAAAAGAACAGAACAGGGTATATATATCAGGAGATTATTAAAAGCATAAAAAAACTAATTACTAATACAGGTTCAATTATCAGACAGTCATAAATAGGTTTGATAAACCCAGTTCTGACAGGTACAATAATGCAAAACAAAATCGAGGTTGTGACTGTATAACCAATAGAACCAATGTTTGGTTGGGAAACACTGATCTTTGTGGTGATTTCAGTGTACAGCTGTTGCAAAACTACAACTCCCAGCATGCCTTGACAGCCTTCAGCAGTAAAAAAGGTAGCGATTGTATAACCCATAGAACCAAGCTGTTGGGAAACACTGGTCTATGGGGTAAGTTACATCACAAACATTGGTTCTATAGGTTCTACAATAACAACCTCGATTTTGTTCTGCCGAGTGTACAGCAGCAAAGAAGCAATATGGCACAAAATTAGCACAAAGTTCTAGTTCTCTAGCAGTGGTTTATTTAAAGGGGTTATCCAAGAATAGAAAAACAGAGGTATTTTCTTCCAAAAAATGCATCACACCTGTCTCCAGGTTGTGTGTGGTATTACAACTTTGCTCTATTCACATCAATGGAGCTGAGCTGCAATAACACACAAACCTAGGAACAGGTGTGGTCTGTTTTTTTGCACTTTACCTGATGAAGGGCCTACTGTAGGCCAGAAACGTGGTAGGAGTTTGTGTAAACCAGTCGGCATTTAATTAACCTGAGACTTGGCCCGACAGGACAAGAGGAGTCAAAATGCTGGAAGTTCAATGCAAAGTCTATGAGGCTTCTGGAATTTTGCCTCCTAATCACGTCATGTTTACACATTTCTTGCCGCCGGATCATCGTGACCGGTACTAATGCCACTAAGGTCCGATTCCATAGATTCCTAGCCAACCCGGCTACCTGTGTCTATGCCCAGGAGGATCATGCCTACAGAGTCGTTTCGCTCTCAGCACACCACCATCTGGTGAGTGTTATATCGCTCCAACACTGTGTCGCTTTCTGTTACTTTCTTTAAAAGGAGTGCGCGCCCTTTTCCCTTTATTTCATTTCTACACTGTACAGCAGGAACAGGAATGGCCAACAGAGGGAACACAGCAGAAAGTTTACACCAGGAGCAAAAGAAAAACATGAAAGACCCCCCCCCCCCCCAAAAAAAAAAAAAGTAGTATTATAACTTTATTTACCAGTATATGCTTATTAGAGCAAGGGTGTTTCATTTTCGTAAAACACCTTTAAAGGGAACCTATCACCACGATTTAGGATACTCACCACCATCCAGTATTAATGCAGCGAGGGTTTCTTATCCTAAAGCTACCTACATTCATTCTGCCTGTTCCAGCATTTTTACATTTACGTTACCAGAACACTCATCTGCAGAAGCAGAAAGAAGATGGGAGCCTGAAGAGTGGAGAGTGGGTGGAGAGCAGAATTGTAAGGCATAGTGATGGCATGGGTTCAGGAGCTGAATTCCTGCTCTCCACAACTGTCTTGCTACAATGACTGGGAACAGCGTTAAAGGAGTAGTACAGGATTGGAAAATGTATCACCTATCCAAAGTATAGGGGATAAGTTTCAGATCGCGGGGAGTCCCAGATCTCCCGTACAGGGCCCCGGCTCTCCGGCCAGATATCGCACATCGACCACCACACGAAGCGGCAGCCGACACGCCCCCTCAATACATCGCTATGGCAGAGTCAGAGATTTTAAAGGTAGCGCTCCGGCTCTCCCATAGTGCTGTATTGAGGGGGCGTGTCAGCCGCCACATTGTGTGGTGGTCGGCATGCGATATCTGCCCGGAGAGCCGGGACTTTCTACGGGAGATCGCGGGGGTCCCAGCAGTCGGAACAGTCCCCCCACGCGATCTGATACTTATCCCCTATCTCCAATCCTGGAGAACTCTTTTAACTCTGTATTTTATTAACGCTATACTGTATTTTTAACCCTTAGAAGCCACAGTTGCTCTGCTGTGAGACCATTATTATTTATACAATGGTGTGGGGCTATGGTACACCATCAATTCTGTAAATTTGGAGAAGCCCTTTGTCATATTCCATGGCAAAATATGTATCCATGTTGCAGGGTGATTGTTGTCATTTGTGATATGTGTCCTGTAAAATGACCATTTGTATGTACATCTTGTAGATTCAATTACCCTTACCTGTGAGTTTAGCATTTCAGCAATAATTAATTCTCTTTTCATCAGGGCACCATGGAGCCTACATGTCTATCCAGCCTGGGTATAGGTGTGACTAATCCTAGCAGGGGGTTCATTAACACAGCTGCTCTATGACAGGAAAGGTAACACCATTTTAGCCAGCAAGGCACCAGCCTGGGTGTCAATAGATGAAAGATGTATGACGTTGACCCGATTGGAAAATCCTATATTTTTCAATATTAAACCCTTGAGGACCCAGGACGTACTAGAACGTCCTGGCACCCTGGGCTTTAAGGACCCAGGACGTACTAGTACGTCCTGGTGTTTCTCCGGTCTCTGCCGCGCCCCGGGCAGAGATCGGAACCGGATGCCTGCTGAAATGCTTCAGCAGGCATCCAGGGCAAACGCCGAGGGGGGCCATGTAGGCCCCCCATGTCGGCGATCGCCGCAAATCGCAGGGGAAATCGCCCTTGCGATCTGCGGCGATACCGGGCTGATCGGGTCTCTGGGACCCGACCGCCCGGTAATTTTGCATGATCCCGGATGTCACAGACAGCCAGGACCATGCTGGAGCCTAGGAGCGAGGTGGCAAGCCTGCCACCTCTCCTATACCCTGCGATCCGTCGGTTAGTTAACCGACCAATCGCAGGAGGGGGGGGGGCGGTTGCTTCCTCCAGTTCTGCCCGGCCCCTTGAAGTCCGGAGAGGACGGGAGGAAGACCGGAGGACGCGGCGGGGGACGGGGGAGTGCTGGGGATCGGCCCCGGTACTTACCTCGTCCCTAAAGACTCGGATCCCGGCGATGAAGATGGCGGCGGCGGCGACAGGTGAGTTCCTCTTCAGCCGCAGTCGAGCCCTTTACAGCAATGCACGTCACTGTAAAGCGTCATGCATTGCTGTAATGGGACCCTGTAAACTACAACTCCCAGCATGCCCAGACAGCCCTTGGCGTCTGGGCATGCTGGGAGTTGTAGTTTTGCAACATCTGGAGGTCCACAGTTTGGAGACCACTGTGCCCTTCCAGATGTTGCAAAACTACACATCCTCAGCATGCCCTTACTGTCCAGGCATGCTGGGAGTTGTAGTTTTGTAACATCTGGCCCTTCAGATGTTGCAGAACTACAACTCCCAGCATGCCTGTACAGTTTTGGCATACTGGGAGATGTAGTTTTGCAACATCTGGAGGGCTGCAGCTTGGACACCACTACACAGTGGTCCCCAAACTGTTCTCCTCCAGCTGTTACGTAACCACTACTCCCAATATGCCCTTCGGCTGCCTGGGCATGCTGGGAGTTGTGGTTTTGCAACAACTGGAGGCACACTGGTTGGGAAACATTGTTTGTTTCCTAACTCAGTGTTTCCCAACCCGTGTGCCTCCAGCTGTTGCAAAACTATAACTGCCAGCATGCACTGATAGACTGTGCATGCTGGGAGTTGTAGTTTTGCAACAGCTGGAGGTCCCCCCCTGTGAATGTACAGGGTACATTCACATGGGCAGGGGGCTTACAGTGAGTATCAGGCTGCAAGTTTGCGATGCAGCAAATTTTGCGCGGCAGCTCAAGCTCGCAGCAGGAAACTCGCTGTAATCCCCCGCCCGTGTGACTGTACCCTAAAAACACTACACTACATTACACTAACACAAAATAAAATAAAAAGTAAAAAACACTACATATACACATACCCCTACACAGCCCCCGCCCCTCCCCAATAAAAATGAAAAACGTCTGGTACGCCACTGTTTCCAAAATGGAGCCTCCAGCTGTTGCAAAACAACAACTCCCAGTATTGCCGGACAGCCGTTGACTGTCCAAGCATGCTGGGAGTTTTGCAACAGCTGGAGGCACCCTGTTTTGGAATCGCTGGCGTAGAATACCCCTATGTCCACCCCTATGCAAATCCCTAATTCAGGCCTCAAATGCACATGGCGCTCTCACTTTGGAGCCCTGTCGTATTTCAAGGCAACAGTTTAGGGTCACATATGGGGTATCGCCGTACTCGGGAGAAATTGCCAAACAAATTTTGGGGGGCTTTTTCTCCTTTCACCCCTTATGAAAAGGGGAAGTTGGGGTCTACACCAGCATGTTGGTGTAAGAAAAAAAAAATGTTTACACTAACATGCTGGTGTTGCCCTATACTTTTCATTTTGACAAGAGGATAAAGGGAAAAAAGCCCCCCCAAAATTTGTAATGCAGTTTCTCCTGACTACAGAGATACCCCATATGTGGGCGCAATGTGCTCTGGGGGCGCACAACAAGGCCCAGAAGGGAGAGTGCACCATGTACATTTGAGGTGATTTGCACAGGGGTGGCTGATTGTTACAGCGGTTTTGACAAACGCAAAACAACAAAACCCCACATGTGACCCCATTTCGGAAACTACACCCCTCACGGAATGTAATGAGGGGTGCAGTGAGAATTTACACCCCACTGGTGTCTGACAGATCTTTGGAACAATGGGCTGTGCAAATAAAAAAATTTGTACAGCCCACTGTTCCAAAGATCTGACAGACACCAGTGGGGGGTAAATGCTCGCTGTACCCCTTGTTACATTCCTAAAGGGGTCTAGTTTCCAAAATGATATGCCATGTGGAGGTTATTTTGCTGTTCTGGCACCATAGGGGCTTCCTAAATGCGACATGCCCCCGAGCAAAATTTGCTCTCAAAAAGCCAAATATGACTCCTTCTCTTCTGAGCATTGTAGTTCGCCCGTAGTGCACTTCAGGTCAACTTATGGGGTACCTCCATACTCAGAAGAGATGGGGTTACAAATTTTGGGGGGTATTTTCTGCTATTAACCCTTGCAAAAATGTGAAATTTGGGGGGAAACACACATTTTAGTGAAATTTTTTTATTTATTTTTTACATATGCAAAAGTTGTGAAACACCTGTGGGGTATTAAGGCTCACTTAATTCCTTGTTATGTTCCTCAAGGGGTCTAGTTTTCAAAATGGTATGGCATGTGTTTTTTTTTTTTTTTGCTGTTCTGGCACCATAGGGGCTTCCTAAATGCAACATGCCCCCCAAAAACCATTTCTGAAAAACGTACTCTCCAAAATCCCCTTGTCGCTCCTTCGCTTCTGAGCCCTCTACTGCGCCCGCCGAACACTTTACATAGACATATGAGGTATGTGCTTACTCGAGAGAAATTGGGCTACAAACATAAGTATAAATTTTCTCCTTTTACCCCTTGTAAAAGTTCAAAAATTGGGTCTACAAGAAAATGCGAGTGTAAAAAATGAAGATTGTGAATTTTCTCCTTCACTTTGCTGCTATTCCTGTGAAACACCTAAAGGGTTAAAACGCTGACTGAATGTCATTTTGAATATTTGGGGGGTGCAGTTTTTATAATGGGGTAATTTGTGGGGTATTTCTGATATGAAGACCCTTCAAATCCACTTCAAACCTGAACTGGTTCCTGAAAAATAGTGAGTTTGAAAATTTTGTGAAAAATTGGAAAATTGCTGCTGAACTTTGAAGCCCTCTGGTGTCTTCCAAAAGTAAAAACACGTCAATTTTATGATGCAAACATAAAGTAGACATATTGTATATGTGAATAAAATAAAATAAATATTTGGAATATCCATTTTCCTTACAAGCAGAAAGCTTCAAAGTTAGAAAAATGCTAAATTTTCAAATTTTTCATCAAATTTTGGGATTTTTCACCAAGAAAGGATGCAAGTTACCACAAAATGTTACCACTATGTTAAAGAAGAATATGTCACGAAAAAACAATCTCGGAATCAAAATGATAACTAAAAGCATTCCAGAGTTATTAATGTTTAAAGTGACAGTGGTCAGATGTTCAAAAAATGGCCGGGTCCTAAGGTGTAAAATGGCTGGGTCCTTAAGGGGTTAAATATGGGGGTCAGGGAAGGGCGTCCCTGGCCCTATTATATATGGTTGGATTCTCCATCATATTACCTTTAAAATGAGCCCTCACATGACCCTTGTGTATTGATCCCTGCCCGAACTGTATGCACTGGGTAAATCATACACAATAAGGGGGTCATGTCAGGTACCCCTAGAAAGAGGATTTGATGGAGAACCCAAATATAACAAAATTATGTGGGTGCCTGACCCATGATAACAGTTAGGGGTAATTTCCTATTCTTTGGGCATAAGGTTATCAGGAGGAAGGGGGCAGAATCAATCTCTCCTCCTTGTCCCGCCCAGGGGCTGAACATAGAGGTGTCTCCTGTCCATAGCAGGATATAAAACTGCAGACCTGGGGGGACTAGGGGCGCTTGCATGGGGGACGAGATCTAATTTTGGATGCCAGACGCCATTTCCTACCAGACCCCATGGGATAGAACTCTAACTTTTGTAAGTAAGGACTCTATGTTTTTTTCCCCTTTTATTTTATTTTCTGTGTGGTGAAACTTTTTCTTGTTAATATCTATTTTTACATGTACTGTGAATATTTTTCTTTCATAATAAATCATTCATTTATTAAGTCCCGCCTCATGTCTGGTAAAACGGACGCACATCGTCTTTGAAGAGATTGAAGTATAGTCTTAAATTTACTTACCTGTTCGGCTACATTATAGATTTGGATCAATCTTTTTCCTGTTTGATATACTACTGGGGATAGTAGATTATATTTGGGAATTGTAGCATATCCAGATTGGATTGATAGCTTCCTGTTGGCTTGAAATTGACAGGTGGTGGCAGTGATACCTTTAAATTGGGTGGGGTAAGAGGGATTTTTATCATTATTTTCGGTCTAGTGTAGACAAATAGTGATTTTAGAGATAACCCTTCCACCTGCACGTCTTGGTTCGTGACAAACTGGTGGCATAGCGGTGGGATATTTTACCAGATTTTAGTGTGCTAGATTTGCGAATCCAGGCACTAAAAGAAATTGTCTTCAATTTCCAAAGGCGGAACTCAGTACATTTAAATAAGTTTCACCACAACAGACCCCACCCCCCCCACCCTCTTTGTTTTTCTGTCCTATCTTTTGTTTGACTGGACTGCAAGATGGATGCATACCAAGCACAGTCCAGGAGTGCTCTGGAGCAGCTTTGCCGAGAACAACTGATTCCCTGTCGAGGGAAAAAAGAGGAACTCATACAAGCATTGGAGGACTATGATGCACAAACAAACTGCCCAGAGGGCCTACAATACCGCTGGGGGAGGCAGGATTACTGAGGAGATACCTGCAGCTGTCCTCAGTGATGCAACACCATCTACAGATCCCATGGATTGTTATTTACAAACTGTTTTAAAATTTGTGGACTCAACAGATATCAACGTACGGTTTTAGCTAATCCGCCAATATGAGGAGATAGAAAGAGAGGCCGCAGAACGTCAGGCTGAGAGAGAAAGAGAGGCCGCAGAACACCAGGCTGAGAGAGAAAGCGAGGCCGCAGAGAGAGAAAGAGAGGCCGCAGAACGTCAGGCTGAGAGAGAAAGAGAGGCCGCAGAGAGAGAAAGAGAGGCCGCAGAACGTCAGGCTGAGAGAGAAAGAGAGGCCGCAGAGAGAGAAAGAGAGGCCGCAGAGAGAGAAAGAGAGGCCGCAGAACGTCAGGCTGAGAGAGAAAGAGAGGCCGCAGAGAGAGAAAGAGAGGCCGCAGAACACCAGGCTGAGAGAGAAAGAGAGGCCGCAGAGAGAGAAAGAGAGGCCGCAGAACGTCAGGCTGAGAGAGAAAGAGAGGCCGCAGAGAGAGAAAGAGAGGCCGCAGAACGTCAGGCTGAGAGAGAAAGAGAGGCCGCAGAGAGAGAAAGAGAGGCCGCAGAACGTCAGGCTGAGAGAGAAAGAGAGGCCGCAGAGAGAGAAAGAGAGGCCGCAGAACGTCAGGCTGAGAGAGAAAGAGAGGCCGCAGAGAGAGAAAGAGAGGCCGCAGAACATCAGGCTGAGAGAGAAAGAGAGGCCGCAGAGAGAGAAAGAGAGGCCGCAGAACGTCAGGCTGAGAGAGAGAGGCCGCAGAGAGAGAAAGAGAGGCCGCAGAACGTCAGGCTGAGAGAGAAAGAGAGGCCGCAGAGAGAGAAAGAGAGGCCGCAGAACACCAGGCTGAGAGAGAAAGAGAGGCCGCAGAACGTCAGGCTGAGAGAGAAAGAGAGGCCGCAGAACACCAGGCTGAGAGAGAAAGAGAGGCCGCAGAACACCAGGCTGAGAGAGAAAGAGAGGCCGCAGAACACCAGGCTGAGAGAGAAAGAGAGGCCGCAGAACGTCAGGCTGAGAGAGAAAGAGAGGCCGCAGAACACCAGGCTGAGAGAGAAAGAGAGGCCGCAGAGAGAGAAAGAGAGGCCGCAGAACGTCAGGCTGAGAGAGAAAGAGAGGCCGCAGAGAGAGAAAGAGAGGCCGCAGAACACCAGGCTGAGAGAGAAAGAGGAGCGGCAGGCGGCCAGAGAACATGAACTTAGACTGGCAGAGTTGGAAAGGGGGACTGCCTCCCCTATCACTGTTGGCACGAGAGACTCTTCTGCACCGAGACCCCAGGCAGAGAACTTTCCAACCATTCATTTATTAAGTCCCACCTTATGTCTTGTAAAACGGACACACATCGTCCTTGAAGAGATTGAAGTATAGTCTTAAATGTACTTACCTGTTTGGCTACATTATAGATTTGGATTAATCTTTTTCCTGTTTTTATATACTACTGGGGATAGTAGATTATATTTGGGAATTGTAGCATATCCAGATTGGATTGATAGCTTCCTGTCAGCTTGAAATTGACAGGTGGTGGCAGCGATACCTTTAATTTGGGCGGGGTAAGAGGGATTTTTTATCATTATTTTCGGTCTAGTGTAGACAAATAGTGATTTTAGAGATAACCCTTCCACCCGTACGTCTCGGTTCGTGACACCCTTCACGAATAAAAAGACCACCATACACATCACATGGTCACCCTACCCTGTCAAAATCATCAGGTGTATGGTCAGTCCTTTAAATATCTAAATCTTAGTCCAAGACAAACACATACAATAAGGTGGATGCACAATTAACCAATCCTCTTGTCCAGAGAGCATAGTAATCCATGAATCCAAAGAAAGTCACATCCTACTGGGGAAGTGAGAGTAGAAATTTCTCCATGGAACAATGCAACATTTTAACCATATTACGGGTCTTGTCAAGCAACACCACTATGGTAACAGACCACCATGTTATATACATATACAACAAACAAGTCATGTGACGGTTGAAATGTGATCAGCACACAAATCATGTGGTGAGTAACATGTGATCAGCAAATAAGTCATGTGATCAGTGGTTGCATGGGGGGCCCGCACCCAGGCACCAAACAGAAGGGCCCCCAATACATGATGCCATGCCCTCGCCCCCTGGGAGCGTAGAAGAAATATTTTATTTCTTCTGACTAAGCACTGCATATCTCTATGATGAGCTTACATTAGTTCTGCAGCCTTAGACAACTTATTCCCTATCCTGCAGATATTGGATGAGTGGTCTAAGGCTGCAGTACTCCTTTAAAGGAAATATATCATGCATAAAAACATATCCCCTATTCGCCGCGATCTCTTGCACGGGCCCTCTGCTCTCCCTAGTAATAGGGCGTGCTAACCCCCACACAAAGAGGCAGTCGACCCCCCCCCCCCCCCCCCTTCATATATCTCTATGGGAGAAGCATTCGGCTGTCTCAGGATCTCCCTTTGAGATATATGTAGGGTGTGTATCAGCCGCTGGCTCGTGGGGGGGGGGGGGGGGGGGGGGGGGGGGGTTGTGACGATCCATTTCTGGGGAAAGCCGGGAGTCCTTGCAGGAGATCGCGAGGGGTCCCAGCGGTCGGTCCTGCAGATAGGGGATTAGTTTTTATTCAAAACACTTGTCCTTTAAAATACAGCGATCAGCTGAGGAAGTGACCAGCCATTGGCTCTTATGTCCCTGTCCCTAGAGGCCAGGAGCCTCTCTTGTTCTGACCTTTGGGCACATTTTTTTTTTTATCTTGATGGGGGGGGGGGGGGGGGGGTAATATCTACAGGGGAAACTACCTACTTTTAGGCTATGTTCACACTACGGAATTTCCGCCTGCAATTCCGCTTTGAAGAAATTCTGCTTACTAAAATGTATAGTGTAGTGAATGGGTTTCCGTTCACAAATTCGGAATTTGTGAACGTAAAATCCGCATGGAAATTTCCGCCTGAGAATGGCGTTGCTAATTCTTCAGGCAGAAACACTCACGGAACACATTGCAGTCTATTGGAGACTGCAGTGTCCGCACGGTCCTAGCACCGACTGATTCAGTCAGTCCTGGCCGCACTCAGAATCTCCGGGCGGAAATTTTCTGCCCGGATATTCTGCAGTGTGAACCTAGCCTTAGGGTCCTACCTTATCGGGATAACCATTGCTTCCATATGTTTATGTTTTTAACTGAAAGCAACTGCACGCGCACACAGGTCACAAGGCTGACAGACACCTAGGTGCGGGGACGAAATTCTCAGTTGCCATGACGCCTGCAAAATGTTGAGCCCTGTCCTAACCTGTGGTTCTCGAAATGTTTTATTACTACAACTCCCCTCATGTCCTGACAGACAAGGCTGTAGAGACACAGATTGGGGAACAATAGTATACAAGCTATCAGGGCACAACAGGAGTAGTAGTTTTGAAACAGCTGGAAACTCCCAGGTTGGGGAACTATGATATATAGTAGTGGTGCCAAATTGTGGACCTCCAGATGTTGCAAAACTACATCTCCCTGCATGCCCAGACAACTAGTGTTGGGTGTCCGGGTGTGGAGGGAGTTGTAGTTTGGCAACAGCTTGAGGTCCACAGATTGGACACCACTGATACATAAGTTGTCAGGGCACAATGGGAATTGTATTTTGCAACAGCTGGAGAGTCGCAGGTTGGGGAACACTGTATACAGCCTATCAGATAATGCTGGGAGTTGTAGTTTTGTAGAAGTTTGAGAGTTCCATGTTGAAGATTTCTGATATATTGGCGGCCAGGGCATGCTGGGAGTTGTAGTTTTGCAACATCTGGGGTCACAGGTTGGAGGACACTGATATATAGGCTATCAGGGCATGATGGGAGTTATAGTTTAGTAACAGAGAAATACACATTAGGGAACTCTGTTAGGCTGGGTTCACACCACGTTTTTGCAATACAGTTCCCATATCAGGTTTTTAAATTAAAAAAATAAAAAAAAAAGATTTCTTGCTGTTGGAGCTCCGCTTTGCAGCTTCCGGAAGTTATTGTTAGGACGATGTGTGTGTGGGCTTCTGTGTTCAGGGCCGCCCCTCTTGATGTCACGCCCGCCCCCTCAATGAAAATCTATGGGAAGGGGCACGACATCACAAGGGGTGGCCCTGAACAGGGAAGCCCGCACACGCATCGTTCAGAACAATAACTTCCGGATACTGCAAAGCGGAGCTCCAACAGCAAGGTAACGGAATACCCCTTTAAAACCTGACTAAACTGTATCAAAAGGTGTGTTCAAATTTTAATCTGACTACGGTTAAAAACCGTATATGGTTTGAAAATGATGTCTGGTTGTATCAGTTTTTTTTTAAGAAAAAAAAAAGGATACGTTTTTAACTTTTCACTCCATTGTAAATAAAGTTTCAATTGTTTGACTGAAATTCAAGAAAAAAACTGTGCAAAGTCAAAAACCGTATGGTGAAAACCATATGCACATACAGTTCTGTATAGTTCTCATTGACTCCCATGTTTAAAAAAAAAAAAAAAATGAAACTCATAGGTTTCCATACGGTTTTTTCACCGTGGTGGGCTATGGTTTCAGGTATGGGGGAAAAATAATGACAAAACAGTACAGGATGAAAAACGGACACAACCTGATGCATCTTTTGGCATACAGTTTTCAATACGGTTCCATACGGTTTTCAAATTGAAAGCATATACGGGAACTGTGTTGCAAAAACGTGGTGTGAACCCGGCCTTATACAGTTGTCAGGGCATGATGGGTGTTGTAGTATTACAACAACTGGAGGGCTAACACTCAAGTGCATCACACACACATATATATATATATATATATATATATATATATATATATATATATATATATATCTCAGGAGCAGCAGGACGGACTTCTCTGGTCCCACAGATACATCTCAATGACGTCACGTAACACGTAAAAACGGAGGAAAGACACACCTGAAACTCCAGGCCGTATATAACAGGTGCATCGTCCTCCATCCCGGTCCCAGCTGTCACTGATGTGTCAACAAGAACCCTCAGATTCGCATTCAATGACCTATTTTGACCCAACACGACTGCCGTACAAAATTCTCTTCCTGTTTTCCCAAGCTTTATGTATGTGTTTATATAAAGTTGATTGAATCAGAGTTTTTTTTTTTTCCTTCTTCCCCTTTCCTCCGATAGTACCGCGCGTGCGCGCTGCCGTTCGCGCATGCGTGGAGGCACCCAGTGGGAACGTGACGCGTGCGCACTGCTCTTTACAGCGTTTATTTTTTATTTTTCGGCAGCTTCTTACGCCTGCGCAGTGAGTACCGGTATCATATGTGAGGTTGTCGAGACCGGTGCAGGGTGTCAGGTGCGTTCTAAAGATTTTTTTTTTATGTTTATTTGCCTTGTGACGTATTATAATGAAGTCTCGGTGTGTATGTGGGGTATACATTTTATCTTAATAAAGCTTGGTTATAGTAAAGCAGTGCTTCCCAACCGGTGTGCATCCAGCAATTGCAAAACTACAACTCCCAGCATGCCCGGACAGCCAAAGGCTGTCCGGGCATGCTGGGAGTTGTAGTTTTGCAACAACTGGAAGCACACTTTTTAGGAAACACTGTATTAAAGTGTCAAAATTGTGCATTAGTGATCTCTGCTTGCTTTCATTGAATAGAGGCTGAATATCAGTTGCTCTCCTATCCATCACATGACATGGTAAAGCCCTATTTACATCACACCGTAATGAACCCATAATGCACATGACATGTTGTGATGCGTGCCATGTTGGGCGCTGTTCACACTGCTGTCAGAGAAGGCGCCGCCTGCCAGATCTGACCTGACTAATAGTACAACGTGCAGCATTGCTTCTGCCATCCAAACGACTAATGCTGCTTGCAGCAGGACCCCCAATGGACCCAGTTGTAGTGATCAGTGTGGATGTCCCGATACTGGTATCGGAACCAATACCGAATATTTGCTTTTGTACCCACAATGCCTACAGACTATTAAAGGAGTAGTCCAGTGGTGACTCAGTGGTTTACAACTTATCCCCTATCTTAAGTATAGGGGATAAGTTGCAGATCGCGGGGGTCCGACCCCTGGGGCCCCCGCGATCTCCTGTACGGAGCCCCGACAGCCCGCGGGAAGGGGGCGTGTCGACCTCCGCACGAAGCGGCGGCCGACACGCCCCCTCCATACAACTGTATGGCAGAGCCGAAGCGCTGCCTTCGGCAATCTCCGGCTCTGCCATTGAGATGTATTGAGGGGGCGTGTCGGCCGCCGCCTCGTGCGGGGGTCGACACCCGCTATCTCGGCGGAGAGCCGGGGCCCCATACAGAGAGATCGCAGGGGGCCCCAGAGGTCGGACATCCCGCGATCTCAAACTTATCCCCTATCCTTAGGATAGGGGATACGTTTTTCACCACTGGACTACCCCTTTAAAAAAAAAAATAATAATCTCTCTCCCCTTCCCTACGCTCCCGCGCTGAAGCCTCTTCCTCATTCGCTCAGTTATTGTTGTCATTGCAGGACCTGCCATGCATTGACATCATTTTACCGCTCGGCAGGTCCTGCTCCACATATAGAGCGAAGGATGCAGAGGCTTCTGTGGAGGAAAGTTTAGGGAGTTGTTTTTATTTATTTTTCTTTTGGAGGAAACTTAAAGGGGTATTCCAGGCCAAAACTATATCAACTGGCTCCGGAAAGTTAAACAGATTTGTAAATTACTTCTATTAAAAAATCTTAATCCTTCCAATAGTTATTAGTTTCTGAAGTTGAGTTGCTGTTTTCTGTCTAACTGCTCTCTGATGACTCACATCCCGGGAGCTGTCCAGCTCCTATGGGGATATTCTCCCATCATGCACAGCTCCCGGGATGTGACATCATCATTGAGCAGTTAGACAGAAAACTTCAGAAGCTAATAACTATTGGAAGGATAAAGATTTTTTTAATAGAAGTAATTTACAAACTTTCCGGAGCCAGGTGATATATAAAAAAAAGTTTTTGCCTGGAATACCCCTTCAATCAGGGACACTACCTAGTTGCGGCATCTACCAAATAGATGGGTTTTCTACATACCTGATTAACTACTGAGGGCTTCTACCTAAAAGGGAAAGGTTCCCCACCTACCTACCTACTGGGGGATTCAACTTAATAGGGTGGAATTCCCTATTTACCTAACTTCTGGCGGCTTCTACCTAATAGCAAAGATTCACTATCTACCTACTGGCAGCTTCTACCTAATAGGGGATTCCCTAACTACTTAGTGGGGGGGTACCTATCTACGGAAGGCTTCAGGGAGATTCCCATGTCCAGCTTTCCTGCCTTTTTTTGTCTGGACCACTATCTTGAAGGGGTATTCCAGGATTTTTTTTTTATTTCACTATGCTACAGGGGCTGTAAAGTTAGTTTTGTTCATAATATATTGTCTGTACCTGTGTGTGATGGTTTTCTCACAATTCTTCTGTGATTTTCACCCCATTATTTATTTTTAACAGCATACAAAATGACTGTCTCAGATTTTTCCCAGCTTGCAATGCGGCCGAGACCTGACATCACTAGTCAGGTGATGACAGGGAGCCTGTCTGCTTCAATGGGTGGAGCGATCGCTTGGTGGGAGAGAGATCAATCTGCAACTAATGCAACAGCTGTAGGCACCCTGATTGAAAACCGCAGGTCTTTTGAATGGATGCAGCTCATTTATGTTTCAATGGGTGGGGTGGCTGTGTGGGAGGGAGGAAAATAGAATTGTGGTATTTGTAGTAAAAAAAATAAAAAATAAAAAAAAGTCAAACAGGAAATACCAGTTCACAAACAGCTAGCCACAGTGCTATGGTAATCTCACAACATAGCCATTTAGCCCCAAGACAAGTGCAGATCCTTCCTAAGCATGTCCATTACTGTATGCTAGGTATGTACTAAAATCACCTTATGGTGGAGAACCCCTTTAAGTCATATGTTCTGCCTTTTGTATTTAAACAGGAGAATGGAGAACCCTGATACCAGCCCTGAAAATGAGATGACTTCATCCAGCATCACCACCGCATCAGACTCTACCATAACCATGAAGCTTCCTCAAAACAGTCCATCCGAAGAACAAGAGGAGATTCTCCTCCAAGATGAAACCATTGATCTCGATGCAGACACCTTTGGATCAGAGGAAAATGTCACCCTCTCGGAAGACTCGGGCAACTTGCTTGACAAATTAAATGAGCAAATGATGGAAAGTGTCATCATCTCCGACTCTCCCAACATCAGTGAAGATGACCCCGGAGACTTGGGCTGCTTACAAGACATTGTGGACGAGATAGAGAGCAGTGATACATTAGGACTTGAACAAGTGATGGGTACAGAGTATAAAGAACAAGTAGAGAGCAGTGCTAGTACTGAGCTTGATGTTAGTCCAGAAGCCTCCGGGGCTGAGACACTGACTATGAGCAGTGACTTTATCCAGCCACAGAATTTACCAGATGAAGAACACGTGGAGGTGGAGATAGTGTCACAAGGAGAGCACAAGGAAGAGCTGGTAACTCCGGTCAGCAAATCCTCCCCAGCAGGAGAGACTATCCCAGTCTGCACCATCTTCAGTCAGTCTAATTCTCAGCAATCCTTCTTGGTCCATGATGGCTTTGAGCCTCAAATGGTCAAATCGCCCAGTTTTACCACAGAGATGAAAAGTGCTGTTAAGACGCAAACCCAAGTCGTGCAGCCTAGTCCGAGCTTAAGCAACTTTTTCTCAGACAATGGCACTACTAATTCTCCAGCTGCAGACTTTTTTGATTCCTTTACTACTTCATCCAACTTTATCTCTGTCAGTAACCCAAACGCAACTCCTGGTGCCCCCAAAAGGAGCTCTGCACCAATAACACCAGACACCAGCACCTCCCAGGACCCCATTGGCTTCTATGTGGGAAATACGACCCTTGATTCTAGTGTGTCGTCAGCTTCAGTGGAAGTACCCCAGTCCCCAAAGCCATTCTCACAGATCCATAGTGTGTTTGCTGGAAGTGATGACCCCTTTGCCACAGCTCTTAACATGAGTGAGATGGACAGGAGAAATGATGCTTGGCTGTCCTCCGAGGAGACGAGGAACATACTTATTTCTGTAGCCACTCAACAGTACAATCCAGTGTTTATCGATAAGGAGAAACTGACTATGCCAGGCTTGAAATTTGATAACATTCAGGTAAGTTGGCTGACACTATGATATTGTACCATACCACCAGTAAATTAACAGTTGATGTTTTCCATTGTTTTAAGGTTGAATCGCCTACATACAGGGGGAGATTTATCAAAATCTGTCCAGAGGAAAAGTTGCTGAGTTTCCCATAGCAACCAATCAGATCCCTTCTTTTATTTTTGAAAAGGCCTCTGGACAGTTTTTGATAAATCTCGTGCACAGCGTTTGAGCTTTAGGAGTAAGATGAGGTGTGGATGTCGCATCATTCAGCCGAGGCATATACTGTATTTTTCGCCGTATAAGACACTTTTTCTTCCCCAAAACGGGGGGGGGGGGGGGGGAAGTCTGTGCGTCTTGTACGGCGAATATACACCTATCGGGTCGGTCCCTGCGGCCATCAACGGCCGGGACCCGCGGCTAATACAGGGCATCACCAATCGCGGTGATGCCCTGTATTAACCCTTCAGACGCGGCGATCAAAGCTGACCGCCGCGTCTGAAGCGATAGTGACAGTAACCCGGCTGCTCAGTCGGGCTGTTCGGGACCGCCGCGGTGAAATCGCAGCGTCCCGAACAGCGTACAGGACACTGGGAGGGATCTTACCTGCCTCCTCGGTGTCTGCTCCGTGCCGGGATCCCCTGCATGGCCGGCGCTCTCCTTCGACGTCATCACGTCGTTGCGCACGCCGTCCCGTCATCCAATAGGAGCGGCGTGCGTAGCGACGTGATGACGGCGATGGAGAGCGTGGATCCCGGGGAAGAAGACGTCCAGAGCGTCGGGGCAACATCCAGGGCAGCGTGTCGGGTCCGGAGCGGCGGGGACACGTGAGTATTACCTCCTATCCAGTGGTCTTCAACCTGCGGACCTCCAGATGTTGCAAAACTACAACTCCCAGCATGCCCGGACAGCCGTTGGCTGTCCGGGCATGCTGGGAGTTGTAGTTTTGCAACATCTGGAGGTCCGCAGGTTGAAGATCACTGTTGGATGCAGAATCTTTTTTTTTTCTCTAGATTTTGCACCTTTAAAATTGGGTGCGTCTTATATGCCGGTGCGTCCTATAGGGCGAAAAATACGGTAAGCTACAGTGGATTTGTGCAAAAGTTATAGAAACTGCCTATTAATATGGAGTAATATTTCTTACACTTTTGTGTAAACTTTTGATCAAAGGAGTTGGACAACTAACAACACTTATTACCTATCTTGTGACGGTTAATCACTGGAGGTCTAACCAGGAATTTGGTCCTGTTTCCCAACCCCATACAGTCCTAGGAAAGAGTCTCCTAGGACTGTATCCACCTTTTCCAGCCCACGGGAGCACCTGAAAGCTGAACTAATTTATGCAGGAAAAGTCAGCAACCGCCGAGCCGAGAAGTTCGTGACGAATCGAATTTACTGTAAGTTCGCTCATCTCTAGCCAGAATCTCTACCAAAGAGTAATTTTTTTTATTTTGTTTTATTTTTTTAATGTTTTGATGTAAGTAACTCTTAGGCTATGTTTACAACGGACTTTACGATCGGAATTCCGTGGGAATATGCTGCTCAGAAGTTCTGCTGCAATAGAGTTTGTTGATTTTTAATGGGATTCTGCTGCACTGTGCACACAGCTGAATTTTCATGGCAGGTGTCTCCTATCGCAGAAATCCCGATGCCGTCATCCGCAGAAACACTGAACCTGTTCAATGTTTCTGCAGATTCTGCTCAGAAACGCATTGCTGTCTATGAAGACGGCACATTTCTGAGCGGTCCTAGTGCCACTAAAACGTGCAAATGTGTGTTTTTCGGCAGACATTCTGCACATTTTATGCCCTATGAACCTTAACCCCTCGAGAACACATGACATACATGTAAGTCGCATGGTTCTGCAATCACTACATTGCCGGACACACTGATCGCATCCGGGCGACTGCTATTATCTGCAGCTGGGACCTCATGGATATTGGCGGACATTAGCGATCCCGCTTATGTCTGACATTAACCCTTTAGATGTCGTGATCAGTATTGATCAGGGCATCTGAAGTATTGCGGAGGTGTACAGACACCCATCAGACCACCCACAGGGCAACTGTGAGGGTCCAATGTGTTAAGGTGGCCACCGATGCCCCACTAACCTGCCCTGGCCAGCTGCTGCCCTCTTCTTCTCTAGTCTGCCTTCTAGCAGACCAGAGAAGTAGATCGTAGGTAATACTGATCGGTGCTATACCTATGCATAGCACTATTCAAAAGAAAAGAGGAGGAAGTCCAGCATACGGAAAGTCCAACATTATTGCAGATAAAAGCAGACACAACACACCAGGGGAAACATCAAAAGGACATCTGGACGCGTTTCGGAGGGATACACCACCCTTTATCACAGACTGATCCAAACCCTGAATGGCTTCATTATAAAGGATCAATCTACAGGGTGGAAACTTCCTGTCCAGAGATACATGATGAATAAAACAGCAATTAAAACAGTCACATGGAAGAACTCAACTAAACCTACATATTACAGAACACAGCAGTCAGATGTTCGCGCCTGAAATTAGCATCGGTCACATTGAGCAATCATATGCGGAGATGAAATACAAGCATGAAAGCTTGAATGAATACAATATGCTTACTCATCGTATATTACTAAATATAATAAATATGAACCAAATATAATTTTAATAATATGAATGCAAAGTACTTGAATAAATAAAATATATATGTGGTTGCCGTGAGCAACAATGGATAATAAAGATGCCAAAATACATAAATGATGAAATGTGTAGTTATGAATATGTATGAATATAGTACCCATGCTAATAAATGAAGGCTATACTCAAATCCGCATAGCTAGAAAAAAGATAGAATCAAGTTTCCAAGTCAGAAAAAACACACAGATCATTGGTAATGGAATAAAAATTCATGTCTTAACCTGTTGGGGACGAAGGGCGTATGCATACGCCTTTGCGTCCTGGTACTTGCGTCCTGGTACTTAAGGGGGCCGGGCGGGGACCGGGCCGGGGTGACTTCTGATATCTATCAGCAGGCACCCCGTGCAAATGCCCAGGGGGGTCTTTAGAAGCATCCCCCCCCCCCCCCCCCCATGTCGGCGATCGGTGCAAATCGCAAGTGAATTCCCACTTGCGATTTGCGACGATTCCAGGTCATTACGGGTCTATGGTGACCCGGAATAGAAGGGGGATCGCGGGTGTCTAAGACACCCAGGATCCCCCTAAAGCAATAGGAGTGAGGTGGCAGAGTTGCCACCCCTCCTATCTCTGCTATTGGTGGTCTAGACGCGACCACCAATAGCAGATCTGGGGCGGAGAGGTTTACTTTCGTTTTCCCCGTCCTGCCCTCCCACAATAGGCGGGGCAGAACGGGGAAAACTAAGAGGAGCGGCGCCGGAGTCCACTTACCCCTCCGGAGGCAGCGGAGCGCCGGGGATCGGCGGTCGGCAACGGAGATCTGCGGCGGCGTGCGGCAGAAGAGGACGGCTCCCGGATGCGACGGAAGCCGGTGAGTAGTTGCCTAGCAACATCTAGAGGGCTACAGTCTGAGACCACTACAGACAGCTGTTTGCTGTGTGGGCATGCTGGAATTTGTAGTTTTGCAACAGCTGGAGGTATGCAGTTTAGAGACCACTGCACAGTGATCTCTATACTGCCCTCTAGATCTTGCAAAACTACTACTCCTAGCATGCCCACACAGCTGTTTGCTGTCTGGGCATGCTGGGAGTTGTAGTTTTGCAACATCTGGAGGTCCACAGTTTGGAGATCACTGTTCAGTGGTCTCTAAATTGTAGCACTCCAGATGTTGCAAAACTACAAATTCCAGCATGCCCCCCATGTGAACGTACAGGGTACATTCACACGGGCGGGTTTACAGCAAGTTTCCTGCTTCAAGTATGAGCTGCGGCAAATTTTTCGCCGCAGCGCAAATTCCTAGCGGGAAACTCACCGTAACCCGCCAGTGTGAATGTACCCTAAAAACACTACACTACACTAACACCTAATAAAGAGTAAAACACTACATATACACCCCCTTACACTGCCCCCCCCCCCCCCCAATAAAAATGAAAAACGTATTGTACAGCAGTGTTTCCAAAACGGAGCCTCCAGCTGTTGCAAAGCTACAACTCCCAGCATTTCCGGACAGCCACTGATTGTCCAGGCATGCTGGGAGTTTAGCAACAGCTGGAGACACCCTGTTTGGGAATCACTGGCGTAGAATACCCCTATGTCCACCCCTGTGCAATCCCTAATTTAGTGCTCAAATGCGCATGGCGCTCTCTCACTTTGGAGCCCTGTCCTATTTCAAGGAAACAGTTTAGGGTCACATATGGGGTATCTCCGTACTCGGGAGAAATTGCACTACAAATTTTGGGAGGCTTTTTCTCCTTTTACCCCTTATGAAAAGGAAAAGTTGGGGTCTACACCAGCATGTTAGTGTAAAAAAAAAAAAAATTTTTACACTAACATGCTGGTGTTGCCCTTTACTTTTTATTTTCACAAGAGGTAAAAGGAAAAAAAGACCCCCAAAATTTGTAACGCAATTTCTCCTGAGTACGGAAATACCCCATATGTTGGCGTAAAATGCTCTGCGGGCGCACAACAAGGCTCAGGAGTGAGAGCGCACCATGTACATTTGAGGCCGAAATTGGTGATTTGCACAGGGGTGGCTGATTTTACAGCGGTTCTGACATAAATGCAAAAAAATAAATACCCACATGTGACCCCATTTTGGAAACTACACCCCTCACGGAATGTAATAAGGGGTACAGTGAGCATTTACGCCCCACAGGTGTCTGACAGAGAGAGTTCTGGAACAGTGGTCCGTGAAAATGAAAAATTTAATTTTTTTGTTTGAACAGCCCACTGTTCCAAAGATATGTCAAACACCAGTGGGGTGTAAATGCTCACTGTACCCCTTATTACATTCCGTGAGGGGTGTAGTTTCCAAAATGGGGTCACATGTGGGGGGTCCACTGTTCTGGCACCACTGGGGGCTTTGTAAATGCACATGGCCCCCTTCCATTCCAAACAAATGATCTCTCTAAAAGCTCAATGGCGCTCCTTCTCTTCTGAGCATTGTAGTTCGCTCGCAGTGCACTTGACGTCCAAACATGGGGTATTTCCATACTCAGAAGAAATGGGGTTACAAATTTTGGGGGGCATTTTCTCCTACTACCCTTTGTAAAAAAGTAAAATTTGGGGAAAAAACAGAATTTTAGTGGAAAAATATATTTTTTTCACTTACACATCCGACTTTAACAAAAAGTTGTCAAACACCTGTGGGGTGTTAAGGCTCACCGTACCCCTTGTTACGTTCCTTGAGGGGTGTCGTTTCCATAATAGTGTGCGATGTGGGGTTTTTTGCTGTCCTGGCACCATAGGGGCTTCCTAAATGGGACATGCCCCCCAAAAACCATTTCAGAAAAACTCACTCTCCTAAATCCCATTGTTGCTCCTTCGCTTCTGAGTCCTCTACTGCGCCCGCCGAACACTTGACATACACATATGAGGTATTTTCTTACTCGAGAGAAATTGGGTTACAAATTTTGAGAGGATTTTTTTCCTTTTACCCCTTGTAAAAATTCAAAAACTGGGTCTACAAGAACATGCGAGTGTAAAAAATGAAGATTTAGTTTTTTCTCCTTCACTTTGCTGCTATTCCTGTGAAACACCTAAAGGGTTAACACCCTTACTGAATGTCATTTTGAATACTTTGAGGGGTGCAGTTTTTATAATGGGGTCATTTATCGGGTATTTCTAACCAGAAGACCCTTCAAATCCACATCAAACCTGAACTGGTCCCTGAAAAATTCAGATTTTGAAAATTTTGCGAAAAATTGGAAAATTGTTGCTGAACTTTGAAGCCCTCTGGTGTCTTCCAAAAGTAAAAACTCATCAATTTTATGATGCAAACATAAAGTTGACATATTATATATGTGAATCAATATATAATTTATTTGGAATATCCATATTCCTTATAAGCAGAGAGCTTCAAAGTTAGAAAAATGCTAAACTTTCAAATTTTTCATGAAATTTTCACATTTTTCACCAAGAAAGGATGCAAGTATCGCCGAAAATTTACCACTAACATAAAGTAGAATATGTCACGAAAAAACAATCTCTGAATCAAATTTATAAGTAAAAGCATCCCAGAGTTATTAATGCTTAAAGTGACAGTGGTCAGATTTGCAAAAAATGCTCCCGTCCTTAGGGTCATAATGGGCTTCGTCCCCAAGGGGTTAAAGGCGTATTCCAGGAAAAAAACTTTGCTTTTTTTTTTTTTTTTTTTTTTTTTTTTTTAATATATCAACTGGCTCCAGAAAGATAAACAGATTTGTAAATTAATTCTATTAAAAATCTTAATCCTTTCAATAATTATCAGCTGCTGAAGTTGAGTTTTCTGTCTGGTAACAGTGCTCTCTGCTGACATCTCTGCTTATCTCGGGAACTGCACAGAGTAGAAGAGGTTTGCTATGGGGATTTGCTTCTAAACTGGGCGTTTCCCGAGACACGTGTCACCAGAGAGAACTTAGACAGAAAAGAACGACTGCACTGTTCTGCCCCCACCCCCAATTAATTATCATCCCAGCGCTACTACTCACATATGTCATCTGCAAGCGCTGCCCTCCTGATCCTCCTGATTGTAGTGGCCGCCGGCACTGACACTCTATACCAGTGGTCTTCAACCACCAGATGTTGCAAAACTACCCGTTGGCTGTCCGGGCATGCTGGGAGTTGTAGTTTTGCAACATCTGGAGGTCCGCAGATTGCAAACCACTGCTCTATACTGTATCCATATGCCTGGGCTGCAAAAGGTAAACAAAATAAATTTTAACTCGCCATCCCCGTCGGTCCGGACTTGCTTCCCAGGGAATGGAACGTCGGAGAGCCGTCAGCCCATCACCGGCCGCAGCGATGTTCCGCCTCGGCCGGTGATAGGCTCAGCCCACTGTCATGTAAGAAGCCGGCCAGAGCTTGGGCTCAGCCTATCGCCGGCCGAAGCGGAACATCGCTGCGGCCGGTGATAGGCTGACGGCTCTCAGACGTTCCCGTCCCCAGTGTAAGGCCGACATAGGAACGTGCGTTAGTTTATTTTGTTTACCTTTTGCAGCCCGGGCATAGGGATACCGCACAGTATAGTGTCAGCGCCGGCGGCCGCAACATACAGGAGGACCAGGAGGCAGCGCTTGCGGCTGACGTGAGTAGTACCCTGATGGGGACAGCGCTGGGCTGATAATTAATTTTGGGGGAGGGGGGTGGGGAATACCATTATATACCGTGGAACCGCCATAAGTTAGAAAAATACCGCGATACACATATTTGGCCATACCGCCCAGACCTAGAAATGTTGATTTTTAGATTTGACTTGACTAGATGATAACAGATCACTCAGCGTGGCAGCTTTCTTTGCTACTATAGCACAACCTTCGGACAGTATTTTTTACAATATTGGATCTTGGTTCAATACATGTAAATATCTCCTGACAATATTTTTCGCTTCCTGAAACTGGGAGAGAAGGTAAGTGCTAGTACAGGTTTGTTATCCATTTTGCTGTTCTAGTTACTACGTGGTTTTAGAAGTTCAGCACAATTTTTTATTTTGCAACTATCCGATCTGCACGTTTTAAGATGGAACTTGGTATTTATTCCATTACCAATGATCTATGTGTTTTTTCTGACTTGGAAACTTGATTCTATCTTTTTTTCTAGGCTGTGTTCATATGCGGATTTGAGTATAGCCTTCATTTATCAGCATGGGTACTATGGGGGAGATTTATCAAAACCTGTGCAGAGGTAGAGTGGTGCAGTTGCCCATAGCAACCAATCAGATTGCTTCTTTCATTTTTCCACAGGCCTCTTTAGAGTCTATACACCAACACAATGGATTTGAAATTAAACGAACAAGATGTGCTTTAACTGCAGACTGTCAGCTTTAACCCCTTAAAGGGGTACTCCTCCCCTGGTATCTTATCCCCTATCCAAAGGATAGGGGATAAGATGTTAGATCGCCGTGGTCCCGCTGCTGGGGACCCCGGGGATCGCCGCTGCGGCACCCCGCCATCATTACTGCACAGAGCGAGTTCGCTCTGCACGTAATGACGGGCGATACAGGGGCCGGAGCATAGTTACGTCATGGCTCCGCCCCTCATGACATCACGGCCCCTCCCCTTAATGCAAGTCTATGGCAGGGGGCGTGACGACCGCCACGCCCCCTCCCATAGACTTGTATTGGCGGGGGCGGGCCGTGACATCACGAGGGGCGGAGCAATGACGTAACTATGCTCCGGCCCCTGTATCGCCCGTCATTACGCGCAGAGCGATCTCGCTCTGCGCAGTAATGATAGCGGGGTGCTGCAGCAGCAATCCCCGGGGTCCTCAGCAGCGGGACCGCGACGATCTGACATCTTATCCCCTATCCTTTGGATAGGGGATAAGATGTCTAGGGGCGGAGTACCCCTTTAAGGACTAAGCCCATTTGGACCTTAACCCCTTAAATATACGTCCTGCGCCGGCTCCCGCGATATGAAGCGGGATCGCGCCGCGATCCCGCATCATATCGCGTGGGTCCCGGCGCTAATCAACGGCCGGGACCCGCGGCTAATACCACACATCGCCGATCGCGGCGATGTGCGGTATTAACCCTTTAGAAGCGCCGCTGACAGCCGCTTCTAAAGTGAAACTGAAAGTATCCCGGCTGCTCAGTCGGGCTGTTCGGGACCGCCGCGGTGAAATCGCGGCGTCCCGAACAGCTGATCGGACACCGGGAGGGCTCTTACCTGCCTCCTCGGTGTCCGATCGACGAATGACTGCTCCGTGCCTGAGATCCAGGCAGGAGCAGTCAAGCGTCGATAATGCTGATCACAGGCGTGTTAATACAAGCCAGTGATCAGGATGAGAGATCAGTGTGTGCAGTGTTATAGGTCCCTATGTGACCTATAACACTGCAAAAAAAAAGTAAAAAAAAAGTGTTAATAAAGGTCATTTAACCCCTTCCCTAATAAAAGTTTGAATCACCCCCCTTTTCCCATAAGAAAAATAAAACAGTGTAAAAAAAATAAATAAATAAACATATGTGTTATCGCCGCGTGCGTAAATGTCCGAACTATAAAAATATATCATTAATTAAGCCATACGGTCAATGGCGTACGCGCAAAAAAACATTTACGTTCTGCGTCGTTAAGGGGTTAATTTGAGGGTATTTACATCTAAATCAGGTGAACGGTGTAGGAATTACAACAGTTTGCATATGTGTCTCCCACTTGTTGAGGGACCAAAAGTAATGTGACAGAATAATTAATAATCATAAATCAAACTTTCACTTTTGAATACTTGGTTGCAAATCCTTTGTAGTCAATAACAGCCTGAAGTCTGGAACGTATAGACATCACCAGACGCTGGGTTTCATCCCTGTGGATGCTCTGCCGGCCTCTACTGCAACTGTCTTCAGTTCCTGCTTGTTCTTGGGGCATTTTCCCTTCAGTTTTGTCTTCAGCAAGTGAAATGCATGCTCAATTTAGGTCAGGTGATTGACTTGCCCATTTCATAACATTCAATTTTTTCCCTTAAAAAAACTCTTTGGTTGCTTTTGCAGTTTGCTTTGGGTCATTAGCCACCTGCACTGTGAAGCGCCGTCCAACGGGTTCTGAAGCATTTTGCTGAATATAAGAAGATAATATTGCCCAAAACATTTGTCAGCAGTCACATCATCAATAAATACAAGAGAAGCAGTTCCATTGGCACCATACATGCCCACTGTGCCATGACACTACCACCACCATGTTCACTGAGGAGGTGTATGCTTAGGGTCATGTTCCTTTCAGTCTTCTCTTCCCTCTGGTACAAGTTGATCTTGGTCTCATCTGTCCATAGGATGTTGTTCCAGAACTGTGAAGACTTTTTTAGATGTTGTTTCGTAAACTCTAATCTGGCCTTCCTGTTTTTGAGGCTTCCAATGGTTTCCATCTTGTAGTGAACCCTTTGTATTCACTCTGGTGAAGTCTTCTCTTGATTGTTGACCTTGACACACATACACCTACCTCCTGGAGATTGTTCTTCCTCTGGCCAACTGTTGTGAAGGGGTTTTCTTCACCAGGGAAAGAATTCTTCGGTCATCCTCCACAGTTGTTTTCCTTGGTCTTCCGAGTCTTTTGGTGTTTGCTGAGCTCACCGGTGCCTTCCTTCTTTTTAAGAATGTTCCAAACAGTGGCCACGCCTAATGTTTTGGCTATCTCTGATGGCTATGTTTTGTTTTTTCAGCCTAATGATGGCTTGCTTCACTGCTAGAGATAGCTCTTTGGATCTTATCTTGAGAGTTGACAGCAACATATTCCAAATGCAAATAGCACATTTTAAATAAACTCTGGACCTTTATCTGCTCATTGTAATTGGGATAATGCAGGAATAACACACACCTGGACATGGAACAGCTGAGAAGTCAATTGTCCCATTACTTTTGGTCCCTTAACAAGTGGGAGGCACATATACAAACTGTTGTAATTCCTACATCGTTTACCTGATATTGATGCAAATACCCTCAAACAAAAGCTGACAGTCTGCAGTTAAAGCATATCTTGTTCGTTTCATTTCAAATTCATTGTGGTGGTATATAGAGCCAAAAAAGTTAGAATTGTATCGATGTCCCAATATTTATGGACCTGACTGTATATAAAAAAAAAGTCCTGAATTGCTGCTTTTAGTTACATCACATTCCAGAAAAAATAGAGTACCTCTTATGATCTTGTGAAATGTTATAATCCTCCCAGTTCACTGCCCCCATCATAATAATCCACCCCCTGCCTTTATTTTAAATTTTTAGTTTTCTGCCTTGATATTACTCTGTATTTTCTGCTCAGTCTCAGCCAGATTCACAGACTGGGAAGGGGCGTTACCCAGCATGCATCACATCATCTGAAGCCATACAGGGGAGAACTTCCTCCCCCACTCTGCTACACACAGCCCAGAGCAATTCAGTGTGAGATGAGCTCTGATTGGATAAGGCTGTGCACACCCCCTCAGCATTTCCTGAGTTTGGACTGTCTGTGCAAGAGATGGGGAGAAATGTATTCTGGACAAGTAGGGAGATGCCTAGGGGCAGCTTTTTTTTAATGCAAAGTATATTAGAAAGATTTTGTTATTTGCCAATAGGAGTGCAATAGCTAAAATTAGTTTTAAAGGGGTACTCCACCCCTAGACATCTTATCCCCTATCCAAAGGATAGGGGATAAGATGTCTGATCGCGGGGGTCCCGCCGCTGGGGACCCCATGGATCTTGGCTGCAGCACCCCTCTGTCATTACTGCACAGGGCAAACTTGCTCTGTGCGTAATGACGGGCAATACAGGGGCTGGAGCATAGTGACATCATGGCCCGCCCCCTCAATACAAGTCTATGGGAGGGGGCATGGCGGCCTTCACGCGCCCTCCCATAGACTTGCATTAAGGGGCGGGCCGCGAGGTCACGATGCTCCGGCCCCTGTATTGCCCATCATTACGCACAGAGAAAGTTTGCCCTGTGCAGTAATGACAGAGGGGTGCTGCAGCCAAGATCCATGGGGTCCCCAGCGGCGGGACCCCCGCGATCAAACATCTTATCCCCTATCCTTTGGATAGGGGATAAGATGTCTTGGGGCAGAGTACCCCTTTAATGAGAGTGGCCATTTAAATAAAAAGTGATCAGTCACATATACACAAACATGGTACTGATAAAAACTACAGATCATTGTGCAAAACAAAGAGCCCTTATACAGCCTTGAATACTATAAGGTTAGAAAGTTTTAGGGGGTCAGATTAGGGGAATTTAAACATACTAATTTTGTTTAAAAAGTAGTACAACAATAGAAAAGCATGTTACCATAGGTATTTAGGTTTTATTCAAAATGAGAAAAAGAGAGTTGTGTGCAGCTCACAACCAAAAATTCTGATGTATATGTGGTTAAAAGGGTCGATCCCCACCAACCAAGTATAGGAAAAATCTAATAAAGTGTATTAACCACCACTCAAGGACTTCACCAAACCAAATGGTACACAATGATAATTGGAGACAGTATGAGACAAATGTATAAGATTTATTAAACAATCATAAAACAATCGTGAATAAAATGTGCATAGCAAAAAACAAGTAAAAAATTGAATAAAATGGTTAGAATATTGCACTACTTGACTGTGTATATTTACCATTGGGTGTAACTAAATGTGTAGCACAATACTCCTTTTAAAATATATAGCTTTTATTTAGATCCTTTAAAAAAAAAAAAAATATATATATATATATATATATATATATATCTATCTATATAATGTATATCTTTACCAATGAGACCACCAGAAGGTCTGCCGGGTGTGTATCAGGACGAAAAAAGTATATACCGATACTACATACACAGACATAAAGATTAGTGCAGAAATATTGAAATATGAAGCAGGCAGTGAAATAGTCAAAAGATATATAACGGTCACTAGTGATATATCTGTAATGATAATATAAAGAATTCTATAACCTGCACATAAATATCCACATAAGGCCAACGTATGCATAGAAATAATTAATAAACAATATACGGTAGGTACCAAACAGTTGATATATGATAAATGGTCACTTATAGTTTTTCGCCAATAGCAACAGGACAAACTGGCAGGCCGAAGGACAGTTGTAGGGCATATTCTGTGGAAATGATGGTATTAAAAATAAGCCACACAATGATAATACAATCCCTACAATCCCAGTCCTATACTCGCCCTACCTAACAGTGGAGGTTGAGCCCCCACTTCAAACGTCGACTGTCCGCTGGATGGCCCTATATTACCCTATTCAATGATAGGAGACAACCCTAATGATGATGCATCACCACTTACAGACTAAGCATAAAAAACACACAGTGCAAATAATGTGCTACAAAATTAATACCAAAAAAAAGTAAAAACTTGACTTCCTCTATGCGTTCCCCCCCCCATTTTGGATGATATTAGGCTTCTTCGGAAGGGAGTAGAATAGATATAGAATTAAATGTTATGTGAGGAGCTGATAGAAAAGATGGTATAACAAAATCTCTCCATACCTGAGGTGCACATAGATGCCATTTGTAGACACAAACTTGTCTACTGAGGAAGGGGTCGGATTTAGTACCCTGAAACGCGTCGAGTTTTGTGTAATCTGAATACAGCACTAAAAAAGATGCACTGCTATTTGTTCATAATCTACATGCAAGCCGGCTTAAATCAACTGAAGTGATCCGCCTACCACACCTGGGTCTCCGTTCCATGTATTAGACACGCTGACTGCTGGTCTGTCTGAGCCACGAGATCCTCTTACATCAACTATCTGACTGTATTTGGGAGTATATCAAGCCAAGAGTCCCACCTGCTGGAGCCTCCTCTTCTAATCCAGAGATAACTCGTGAGTTACTGTCCAATCCAGCGCATACAGAGCCCGCGACTACAGACATCTTCTAGAGGACTTCAGCGCCAGCACCATCTCAACAGCCGCAGGACTTCATTTTTGGTCCGTCGTAGCACGGGACCAGCGGCCGGAGACCCGGTGAGATATCACAGTGTAAATACACTGTAGGTGGCCTATTGTAGCCATCTGAGAGACAGTCTGATATCTAATCTACCGTATATACTCGAATATAAACAGTTTTTAAGCACGATTTTTTGTGCTGAAAACACCCCCCATGGCTTATACTTGAGTGAACGCTCCGCCCTCAGTGGTCTTCAACCTGCGGACCTCCAGATGTTTCAAAGCTACATCTCCCAGCAAGCCCTGACAGCCATCGGCTGTCCAGGCATGCTGGGAGTTGTAGTTTTGAAACATCTGGAGGTCCGCAGGTTGAAGACCACGGCCCAGGCCTTCTTCATTATCCAGCCCACCCTCCCCCCTTTAGTTTTGTACTACCTCCGCTCGGCGGGACGTTCAGGTGAGCTGGTCCGGGCCATCTGTGCTGCAGGACCGTCCGGTGGGGAGGGATAGTCGTTCCGGGCTGTCCATCTTCACCGGGTGGGCCTCTTCTTCGCGCCCGGCCCCGGAACAATGACGTTGCCCTGACGACGACGCACAGGGACGTTGCTCATGAACGTCCCTGTGCGTCGTCGTCGTCAAGGCAATGTCATTATTCCGGGCACGGAGAAGAGGCCCACCCGGTGAAGATGGACAGCCCGGAACCACTATCACTCCCCACCGGACGGTCCTGCAGCACAGATGGCCCGGACCAGCTCACCCGAACGTCACGCCGAGCGGAGGTGAGTACAAAACTAAAGGGGGAGGGGGGGCTGGATGATGACGAAGGCCCGGGCAGTGGTCTTCAACCTGCGGACCTCCAGATGTTTCACAGCTACAAGCAGATGGAGTTGTAGTTTTGGAACATCTGGAGGTCTGCAGGTTGAAGACCACTGTTAAATCAGACATTGACAAGCGCTGATGATGAAGGGGGTGGTGTGGAATGATGACAGGGTAATGATGATGAAGGGGGGGATGATGACAGGGTAATGATGATGAAGGGGGGATGATATGATGACAGGGTAATGATGATGAAGGGGGGATGATGACAGGGTAATGATGATGAAGGGGGGATGATGACAGGGTAATGATGATGAAGGGGGGGATGATGACAGGGTAATGATGAAGAGGGGGGGGTGATGATGAGGGTGTTAATGACTGGGGTCTGGATGATGACATGGGGGGACGATGTATTTCCCACCCTAGGCTTATAGTCAAGTCAATAACTTTTCCTGGGTTTTTGGGGTGAAATTAGGGGCCTCGGGTTATATTCGGTTCGGCTTATACTCGAGTATATACGGTATATTCATTGCTCAACATCATGTGCTGAATTATTCAAATTCACTTGAGTATCTCAAAGTGCCGGAAAAATCAGAACTGCCGGATTAATAGATAATACCACCATTGCTAAAGTGCTTTAACTATTGTTAGCAGTGTTTTATTTTTACCATTAGGGCCCAATGGTAAATATACAGTCAAGTAGTTAAATATTCTAACCATCTTATTCAATTTTTTTTTACTTGTTTTTTTGCTATATACATTTTATTCACGATTGATTGTTAATAAATCTTATACATTTGTCTCATACTGTCTCCAATTATCATCATTGTGTACCATTTGAGGTGTGGTTAATACAATTTATTATAATTTTTATTCATATTGACCCACAGAATAAATAAAACATGTCAGTTTTACCATAAAGTGTACAATGCAAAAAGAAACCCTCTAAAAGCTGCACAATTGTGGTCTTTGTAATTTCCCACACAAAAATAATATTTTTGGGGGTTTTAAAACTAGTTTTAACTAGGGAAACCTGTTTGAGTGAAACTAATCAGTACAAAGCAATTAAACTTGTTCATTGGGAATAAAAAAAAACATTTCTATGATGTAGCATCTGTTGAGGACACAACAATATTCAGTTTAACACATAGAAGACATTTGGTTTTTGTATTAGCAGTAACATTCTAGTTTGAACAAAGGCGTTAAGTAAAAACTTGGTTTTAACTAGGAAAAAGCAGTAAATCCTAGTTTTCACAAAGGTGTATGGTCAAAACTGGTTTTCACTAGGGAAAACCAGTTTCAACAAAAAACAGTTTTAATTTTAACCTATATCTATGTTTGTATATATCTTTAATAAGGCCTTGTTCACATCTGTGACAAAGGCTTTATTCTGAGCCTACGTCACAGACACCAGTCGGGGCCAGAAAACGGAGCTTAAAGCGTACCTGTCGTAGTGCAAAAAAAAAAAAAAAAAAAGTGATAGGTTACTCAGGACCCAATCCTGATCATGTGCATATAATTTTCATGTGTCTCGGACCTATATATCCAGAGATATAAGCATTTATCTGCTGGTGAGTTACTTTTTCATTGTGCAGGCTGGAGGGGGCGTGTCAGTCTGTCTCCCTCACAGGAGCAAGCCTGGGCAGTCAGCCAATCAGTACTCTCTACTCTGTAACCCTTTCCTCTCTGGTTTTATGCTATGTCAGAGGAAGATGCTTGGAGCTTGCCTGCAGTAATCAGAAGACATTATGGTGAATTCATAACAGGATAAAATGAATAGATCTTTAAAAAATTAGTGCAAGGATTTTTTAGATAAAAGTACAGTATTTTTATGAATACATGTTCTATCTGTTTTATCTTCTCCTAGTAAAGCTGGATGCTAATCAGCATAGCTGTCATTCATCTGTGCATTCATCTTTCACAGACGCATGAATGTCTGATCAACTTCTTTGTCATTCAGGAGTCCGAGAAAGCTTTGACTATTTCAGCATGCTGGGAGTTGTAGTTTAGTAACAACTGAAGCTGCAATGTTTGTAAATAACTGTGTTAGAGCAGTGTTGCCTCCAGCTGTTGTAAAACTACAGCTCCCAGCATGCCCACACATCCTTTATCTGTAGTTTTGCATACACAATAGAAATCTCCTATACTGGATACCGGTATGCTTTACGGCCGGTATCCAGTATGCTGTAAAATCTAGACTAGTCTGTCTGGCTAAAAGACAGGCGACCCCTAGTGGTGGCTATTTTGAGCTTGAATTTCAGGTGAAAAAAAAAAATAAAAAAATTAACAGGTGTATATTGTGAAATGTCATATTATAATAAGTCCTGCAATATATGAAAAGTTTTTAACAATGACAGTGCCTCTTTAACAGTCGCATAATGGGAACTGACGGTTCCCATTGACTTTAATTGGGTCTGTCTGATGTCTGTTTTGCAGGACAAATAAAATTGCAGCGTTTTAGTTTATGTTCTATATCAGGTACCACTGATTAAATGGATTCGGCTTCTGGAGCTGGAAAAAAATTCCACCCTAAAAGTACGATCACACAAGTGTTTTTAACTGCAGATTTTTCGCAGAATTGCTTAGTGGAAATTCCGCAATAGTGTAAAATCACAGGAAATATGCTGTGTAAACCTTCTCTGAAAAATTCAGATCCATTTATCTCACTGACAAAATGAAATTATCATGGTGTATGCCGTGTGTGTGTGTAGATATGTATGTATGTGTATATGTATGTATGTGTGTGTGTGTGTATATATATATATGTGCAGAATCTTGTAATTCCTTTTTTATTGGACTAACAGTATTTTTTGATAAAGGGTGGAATCCCGAAAGCTTGTCATTACAAAATACTGTTAGCTTAATAATAAAAAAAAAAAGTTTTACAAGATTCTGCAACATCCTATGATTTTTTCATCTGCATCAATGGACTAATACGACTACTTCAAACTACTAGATATATACACAGCATATATAATTTTATTTATTTTTTAAACACAATTATTCTTTCTTGTTTATCCTGCCTTCTGTATGCCAGAAAATAATACCAAAGTGTAGCTTTTGGAATGTGACAGTGAAAAAATTTGCTTGGCCATTAAAGGGGTACTCCGGTGGAAAACGGTCAAAAAAAAAAAAAGTTTAACAGATTTGTAAATTACTTCTATTTAAAAATCTTAATTCTTCCAGTACTTATCAGCTGCTGTATACTACAGGGGAAGTTGTGCAGTTCTTTTCTATCTGACCACAGTGCTGCCACCTCTGTCTGTGTCAGGAACTGTCCAGAGCCGGAGTAAATCCCCATAGCAAATCTATCCTGCTCTGAACAGTTCCTGACATGGACACAGGTGTCAGCAGAGGGCATTGTGGTCAGACTGAAAAGAACTACACAACTTCCTCTGGAACATACAGCAATTGATAAGTACTAGAAGGATTACGGGGGAGATTTATCAAAACTGGTGCAGTTGCCCATAGCTACCAATTAGGTTGCTTCTTTCATTTTTATTGGTTGCCATGGGCAACTGAACTACTTTTCCTTTACACGGGTTTTGATAAATCTCCCCCTATGATTTTTAGATAAAAGTAATTTACAAATCTGTTTAACTTTTTTGGCATAGTTGCATAGTTAGTACGGTCGAAAAAAGACATACGTCCATCAAGTTCAACCAGGGAATTGAAGGGTAGGGGTGTGGCGCGATTTTGGGGAAGGGATGGGATTTTATATTTCTTCATAAACCTTAATGTTATTTTGTTCCAGGAATGTATCTAATCCTGTTTTAAAGCTGTTAATTGTTCCTGCTGTGACCAGTTCCTGAGGTAGACTGTTCCATTAATTCACAGTTCTTATGGTAAAGAAGGCGTGTTGCCCCTTGAGACTAAACCTTTTCTTCTCCAGACGGAGGGAGTGCCCCCTCGTCCTTTGGGGGGGTTTAACCTGGAACAGTTTTTCTCCATGTTTTTTGTATGGGCCATTTATATACTTATATACGTTTATCATATCCCCCCTTAAACGTCTCTTCTCAAGACTAAACAATTTTAACTCCTTTTAATCGCTCCTCATAGCTAAGATGTTCCATGCCCCATATTCCATGCCCCTCCGGTTGATTTAAAAAAAAAAATTATAATAATTTCCACCTGAAATACCCCCTTTAAGGCCCAAAAATAGGTTAGTCCTTAGGGGGTTAACAGAGAGCAGTTTATGGCTCCTATAAGATGGTTGAGTCCTTGTGGTCTTATATATAAATACAGTGACCCCTCGACTTATGATGGCCTCGACATATGATCATTTCAACATATGATGGCCTCTCAGAGCCCATCGTATGTTGAAGGCAGCCTCGACATATGATGCTGCTGTGTGTCGGGGCCATCGTACAAACAGCTATCTGACAGCGCTGACAACTTCAGCAACTGACAGATAGTTGTTTAATGTGCCCCGTGTGCCCCGTTCTGCCTCCTGTTACTCACATGCTGTCCTGCTAACATGCTGTCCAGGCTTCCACTGTGAGCTCCGTGTAAGCCCCGCCCCCCAGTGCAGCCATAGCCAATAGCCTGCAGCATCTTGCTGCAGGCATCCAATGAGCTGCTGGCTGCCCTCCCCTTCCTTTCCTATAGAGCTGTAGTCGGCAGGATCATAATGGAGGACATTCTGTCCCCCCTGAAGGTACTGAAAGAACTGTACAGTACTGTATGCGATGTCACACATCACATACAATACATATACACACTATACACCCCATACATCAATGTTTCCCTATCAGTGTGCCTCCAGCTGTTGCAAAACTATAACTCCCAGCATGCCCAGACAGTCAATGGCTGTACATGCATGCTGGGAGTTGTAGTTGTGCAACAGCTGGAGGAACCCTGGTTTGTTAAACACTCCCCATACACTCCACATACAATGGTCATCCCAGAACCAATTAGCAGTTTCCCATAGAGATATGTATTCAACATACAATGGTTCCGAGGCCCCGGAACCAATTACCATTTTTTACATAGACATATGTACTCGACATATGATGGTTTCAACATATGATGGTTCTCCTGGAACCGATTAATATCATATGTTGAGGGACCACTATATATATATATATATATATATATATATATATATATATATATATATATATATATATATAAAATATGGAGCAGCACTCTCAGAAGCAAGAAAAAATCTGTGGGTGCAGGCCGTCTCAGGGACCCCGGTCCTGGGTCCAAAAATTTGCAGAGACAAAGAAGTGGCTGCAGCACACCGGAGTATTAAAGAATGAAAAAGTTTTTTTATTCCAGCTAAAAAATAAGACAACGTTTCTGTGGTCTCCTCCTTGGAGTCCTTGGAGGACTTGAGAAAGGTGGTGTGAGACCACAGAAACATTGTCTTATTTTTAGCTGGAATAAACACTTTTTCATTCTTTAATACTCCGGTGTGCTGCAGCCACTTCTTTGTCTATATATATATATATATATATATATATATATATATATATATATTATAGCCCTCACGGTTTAGGTCTGCGGCCCTGTAATCCTGCACAGTAGTTATTATGGGTAATGCACGTTACAGTATTGTTCCATGGCCATCATATGTTTTATGTCATTTACGTTCTCATTACTCTATAATTCTTACCTCTGGCTAGAAGGGCAGGCCAGGCAGCAGTATTGCACAGGCTTATTTCCAGCCTGGGGTGAATGGGGACATGGAAGCCTTGTGATACGGACTGAATGAGTATATGTTTTGTACAGGAATCGATTTGTCACCCACTGTCACACATTGTTAGAAATTGCACCACCTGAGTTATTGAACTAGCAGAATCATGGCTTATATCCTATAGAGGAAAAGTGGCCGCAGGCTGGAGCCGCCGCAATCTTCTCCCCGCTGTGGCGTCTACACAATGAGGGCTATGAGAATTATGACCGCCACATGCTGGTAATCACACAAATGTGTACTATCTCTTTAAAAGGATAAGGGTGGGGGTAGGCACATCCATTGTAAGACTCTCCTCTCCCCAAAACAGCAATTTTGGAGGCCGCAGACTGCTTCCTCTTACTCCAAATAAGCCATGGTAAGAAGGTTAAAAACAATAAGATAGGCCCTGATGCCCACATAGATGCCATATGAAATGCATATATCTTTCGTTGTTTTGATGCCAACTAGTATCCATTGCTTTTTGATCACAAAAATAACACTGGAGTGTCTTCCAATAAAGGGGCACTCCGCCCATAGACATCTTATCCCCTAGCCGCGCGATCCCGTCTACGGCACCCCAGACATCCGGTGCACGGAGCGAACTTCTCTCTGTGTCGGATGACTGGCGGGGGGCGGTGGCACACCCGCTCGTGATGTCAAGACCATGCCCCCTCAATGCAAGCCTATGGGAGGGGGCGTGACGGATGTCACGCCCCCTCCCATAGGCTTGCATTGAGGGGCGTGGCAATGATGTCACGAGCCTCTAGCACGGCACCCGATGCGGCAGGGTCTTACCTACCAAAAGTGATTCAGGGACGGATAACTGGAGTAGGTGGTGACACAGCCTCCAAATTCTCCTTCTCTCAGTATAATGTATCATAATGAGTATCAATGGTCTCTGAGACGGGCTGGAGAACAAGGCCGATCTGTGGAGACCACTTAGGCTGAGTTCACACTGCATTTGTGTTTTTCATTTAACTCCTTAAAGGAGTATTCCACTGCCTCAGTGTTTGGAACATTTTGTTCCGAACGCAAAGTGCGGGCGCCGGGGCTTGTGACAACACAAAACGACCCCCAAGCAATGGGATCTCCGGGCCGGCACTGCAGCATCACAAACATGTGACGGCTGTGTACTAGCTATCGCATGTGTGTCTCTGTGAAGAGACCAAATACAGGAAATGTGGGCAAGATGAGCAGGCCTCCGTGCGGGCTGTGCTGTAAATCAGTCTGCTGTGTGAGCCTGGAGCATGTTATAGAGCCTTAGTGCAACTTATTGGAGTGCCCAGAGCCCTGCGCTTGCCCTGGGTGCCCAGAGCCCAAATTATATAAAACGTTTTTGCAGTTGACAATGCCTAATAAAAATGTCCCTGCCAAAAATGATTTTAATTTGTCATAAAGACATGTCAGAAGTTTTTATCAGTCAGGGTCTTAGTGTTTAAATCCCAGCCGATAAATAGATTGAGGTGGAAGAATTGCGCGCTTTTTCTGGATCTGTAACGTGACCAGTACGCACTCCTAATGTGCAACGTTTTCCTCACTGCTTGTTCTACTGATCGGTTGGGGTCTGAACACCCAGACCCCGACCAATAAAAAAATTTGACATGTACCTTGGACACATCAAAACCCCAATATCCCAAAGCTAGCCATAAACTGTCTCCTAGCATCATCTTTTAGGGAAGAGTCAGCACACCATGTAATACCAGCATTCCACTCCCGCCGTGTGGCCTGGTTTCTGCTGTCTCCTGCTGCCATACTACCCCCACCCCTGCCCCCAAGCCTGTGCACTTCATGATCCTGCCCATAATGTAGGGTGCCTTTGGGCCTCTTAAAGGGCCAGTGCACATGCAAATACTTCCTCCACCTATCACACAGTCTAAGAGGCAGCGCCACCTAGCCCAGCTCACCTGGGAGGCTGACATCTATTGAAGATGCATGGCTACTCTTTGGGTAGGCTATTTTGACTAAAAGTACATTCACACTATAGCAAATCCATGCGGAATATCTGCGAGGAATTCCACACAGATTCTCAATTGCAGCAGCCTCCTATTGATTTCAATGGGAATTCCGCTCATTTCACAGAACTTTCGGTGAGGAATTGGAATGCGGCGGAAGATTGAACATGCCGTTAAACCAGTGTTTCCCAACAGTGTGCCTCCAGCTGTTGCTAAACTACAACTCCCAGCATGCCCGGACAGCCTTTGGCTGTCTGGGCATGCTGGGAGTTGTAGTTTTGCAACAGCTAGAAGCACCCTGGTTGGGAAACACTTTGTTAAAGGGGTACTCCAGTGGAATTATTTTTTAATGAACTCGTGCCAGAAAGTTAAACAGATTTGTAAATGACTTCCATTAAAAAAATCTTTACCCTTTTACCCTTTTTTGTCTTGTTCACAGTGCTCTCTGCTGACACCTCTGTCCATGTCAGGAACTGTCCAGAGCAGCATAGGTTTGCTCTGAACAGTTCCTGACACGGGCATCAGGTGTCAGCAGAGAGCACGGTGGACAAGACAAAAAAAAATTCAAAAAGAAAATAATTTCCTCCGTAGCATACAGCTGCTAAAAAGTACTGGAAGGGTAAAGATTACTTTTTTTTTTTTTTTTTAATAGAAGTAATTTACAAATCTGTTTTAACTTTCTGGCACCAGTTGATTTAAAAAAAAAAAAAAAAATATTTTCCACCCGAGTACCCCCTTTTCAACATCAGGACAACAAATTGCAAATTCTGGATCATTTTCAATAGTGCTCCCTGAAATTCCTCAGTGTGAACAAGACCCTTACATCTTGACCAAGAGCGAGCTTGGCTTTATCAGGTTTGTATAAACTTTGCATTTAGGTGAAAGATAGAGAGATAGATATATATAGATAGATAGATATATAGATATAGAGATATAGATATATATAGATATATTTAGATATATAGATATATATAGATATATTTAGATATAGATATCTAGATATATATAGATATATTTAGATATAGATATATATATAGATATATTTAGATATAGATATAGATATAGATATATATATATATATATATATATATATATATATATTTAGATATAGATATAGATATATATATATATATATATATATATATATATATATATATATAGCGAGAGAGGTATAGATATAGAGAGTATAAAAAAAAAAATGTAGGCAGCACACATATGGCGAAAAGGGGTGCACACTGGGTAACCCGGTCCCAGGTCCAAAGTAGTTATGCAGAAAAGCAGCGGCACACCAATATCCAAGTGAAAAAAAATGAGTGGCTTTTATTTCAACCAAACATCTACAGGAGCGACGTTTCGCCTGTCTCGCACAGGCATTGTCAAGCCACAGGCTTGACAATGCCTGTGTGAGACAGGCGAAACGTCGCTCCTGTAGATGTTTGGTTGAAATAAAAGCCACTCATTTTTTCACTTGGATATTGGTGTGCCGCTGCTTTTCTGCATGGATAGAGAGAGATAGAGAGAGAGACAAAATGAGGTCACTTTACCGTGGTGGGACGGTCCAAGCTATTTGGCCGCCAAATTTGCAAGCTCACTGTTTCATAATTTCATATTTTCATTTGTTGCATTACAGCTGTATAGCTTTTCATGTTTTATCTATATACTCAGGTTTCATCTATATACTCATGTTTTATCTATATCTTTGTGCTAGCAGTGTGCTGCTGTATTCTCCTGTTGCTAGATAGATAGCTAGATAGATAGATAGAGATAGATATATAGAGATGGATAGATGGAGATACATATATAGAAAGATAGATATAGATAGATATGAGATATATAGATATAGATGGATAGATAGAGATAGATATATTATATATATGATTTTTTTTTTTTAAGTAGATAGTTTTGCGCAGTATATACGCAGCGTTTACATTACATGAGTAAATGAAGTATAATATTGTGAGTGACAGTGATAAACTGATAGGGCCAGAGACTGTCTCGCACTTCCCAAGCTGTTTATATATAAATTCTGCCACACCGTCTCATACTGTCATAGAAAACACTTCTAAAACTCTTTATATATAACGGGAGAAAAGTTTCTGTCAGCAAATTTTCCAATGCAACCTGTCAGTGAGGAAAGCACAAATTCTCCGCTTCACAGCGAAACTTATGCTTAGCTAGAAGTTCTGCATACAGATACTTTAGGGGCTTATATAGGGGAAGACGTCTGAAAATCCATATACTGAATGAGGGAGGCTCAGATTTAGTTCTTTTTTGGTCTGTGTGGATATTTTTAGAGTAAAGCATTTAAATACAATTTCCCCAAAAATTATATTAACCCCTTCAGGACGGAGCCCATTTTGGCCTTACGACCGGAGCGTTTTTTGCACATCTGACCACTGTCACTTTAAACATTAATAACACCGGAATGCTTTTAGTTATCATTCTGATTCCGAAATTGTTTTTTCGTGACATATTCTACTTTAACATAGTGGTAAAATTTTTGTCGATACTTGCATCCTTTCTTGGTGAAAAATCCGTAAATTTGATGAAAAATTAGAAAATTTAGCATTTTTCTAATTTTGAAGCTCTCTGCTTGTAAGGAAAATGGATATTACGAATACATTTTTTTGGTTCACATATACAATATGTCTACTTTATGTTTGCATCATAAAATTGATGAGTTTTTACTTTTGGAAGACACCAGAGGGCTTCAACGGTCAGCAGCAATTTTCCGATTTTTCACAAAATTTTCAAACTCAGTATTTTTCAGGGACCAGTTCAGGTTTGAAGTGGATTTGAAGGGTCTTCATATTAGAAATACCCCCATAAATGACACCATTGTAAAAACTACACCCCCCAAAGTATTCAAAATGACATTCAGTAAGTGTTTTAACCCTTTAGGTGTTTCACACGAATAGCAGCAAAGTGAAGGAGAAAATTCACAATCTTCATTTTTTACACTTACATGTTCTTGTAGACCCAATTTTTGAATCTTTACAAGGGGTAAAAGGACCACATTTTTACTTGTATTTGTAGCCCAATTTCTCTTGAGTACGCACATACCTCATATGTCTATGTAAAGTGTTCGGCGGGCGCAGTAGAGGGCTCAGAAGGGAAGGAGCGACAAGGGGATTTTGGAGACTACGTTTTTCTGAAATGGTTTTTGGGGGGCATGTCACCTTTAGGAAGCCCTTATGGTGCCAGAACAGCAAAAAAAAAAACACATGGCATACCATTTTGGAAACTAGACCCCTCGGTGTTTCACGACAGGTGTTTCACGACTTTTGCAAATGTAAAAAAAAATAAAAAAATTTTACCTAAAATGCTTGTTTTCCCAAAAATTTTTAATTTTTAAAAAGGGTAATAGCAGAAAATACCCCTAAAAATTTGAAGCCCAATTTCTCCTGATTCAGAAAACACCCCATATGGGGGTGAAAATTGCTCTGCTGGCGCACTACAGGTCTCAGAAGAGAAGGAGTCACATTTGGCTTTTTGAAAGAAAATTTTGCTCTGGGGGCATGCCGCATTTAGGAAGCCCCTATGGTGCCAGAACCGCAAAAAAAAAACACATGGCATACCATTTTGGAAACTAGAGCCCTCGGGGAACGTAACAAGGGGTTAAGTGAACCCTTATACCCCACAGGTGTTTCACGACTGTTGCATATGTAAAAAAAAAAAAATTTTTTACCTAAAATGCTTGTTTTCCCAAAAATTTTACATTTTTAAAAAGGGTAAAAGCAGAAAATACCCCCCAAAATTTGTAACACAATTTCTCCCGAGTACGGCGATACCCCATATGTGACCCTAAACTGTTGCCTTGAAATACGACAGGGCTCCAAAGATAGAGCGCCATGCGCATTTGAGGCCTAAATTAGGGACTTGCATAGGGGTGGACATAGGGGAATTCTACGCCAGTGATTCCCAAACAGGGTGTCTCCAGCTGTTGCAAAACTCCCAGCATGCCTGGACAGTCAACGGCTGTCCGACAATACTGGGAGTTGTTTTGCAACAGCTGGAGGCTCCGTTCTGGAAACAGTGGCGTATCAGACGTTTTTCATTTTTATTGGGGAGGGGAGGGGGGTTGTATAGGAGTATGTGTATATGTAGTGTTTTTTACTTTTTTTTTTTTTTTTTTTTGGTGTAGTGTAGTGTTTTTAGGGTACAGTCGCACGGGCGGGGGGTTCACAGTAGTTTCTCGCTGGCAGTTTGAGCTGCAGCAGAAAGTTTGCGGCAGCTCAAACTTGCAGACAGATACTTACTGTAATCCTCCGCCCATGTGAGTGTACCCTGTACGTTCACATTGAGGGGGCGGGGGACATCCAGCTGTTGCATAACTACAACTCCCAGCATGCCTGTTGGCTGTCGGTGACTGCTGAGAGTTGTAGTTTTGCAACAACTGTAGGCACACTGGTTATGTATCACTGAGTTTGTGACCTAACTCAGTGTTTCACAACCAGTGTGCCTCCAGCTGTTGCAAAACTACAACTCCCAGCATGTACGGTGCATGGTGTACGGTGACTGCTGAGAGTTGTAGTTTGCAATAGCTGGAGGCACACCGGTCGTTAGACACTGAGTTAGGTAAAAAAAAAACTCTAAGTTTCACAACCAGTGTGCCTTCAGCTGTTGCAAAACTACAACTCTCAGCAGTCACCGACAGCCAACGGGCATGCTGGGAGTTGTAGTTATGCAACCAGCAGATGCACCACTACAACTCCCAGCATGCACTTTAGCTGTTTGTGCAAGCTGGGAGTTGTAGTTATACAACAGCTGAAGGTACACTTTTCCATAGAAAAAATGTGCCTCGAGCTGTTGCAAAACCATAAGTCCCAGCATGCCCATAAGGGAATGCTGAGAGTTGTGGTGGTCTGCCTCCTGCTGTTGCATAACTACAGCTCCCAGCATGCCCTTTTTGCATGCTGGAAGCTGTTGCTAAGCAACAGCAGGAGGCTGTCACTCACCTCCAACGATCCACGCCGGAGAGTCAGTCCCTCGTCGTCACCGCCGCCGCTGCTCCTGGGGCCCCGATCCCAACATTGACGCCGGGGATCGGGGTCCCCAGCACCCGGGGTGCACGTCCCGCACCCGCTCACGTCCTCCGGAAGAGGGGCGGAGCGGGTGCGGGAGTGACACCCGCAGCAGGCGCCCTGATTGGTCGGCCGGTAATCCGGCCAACGAATCAGGGCGATCGTGAGGTGGCACCAGTGCCACCTCACCCCTGCAGGCACTGGAGACCCGATTGACCCTGAATCGCCGCAGATCGCTGGACTGAATTGTCCAGCGATCTGCGGCGATCGCCGACATGGGGGGGCATAATGACCCCCCTGGGCGATATGCCGGGATGCCTGCTGAACGATTTCAGCAGGCATCCGGCTCCGGTCCCCAACCGGCTAGCGGTGGGGGCCGGAATTCCCACGGGCGTATGGATACGCCCTCGGTCCTTAAGGACTCGGGATGAAGGGTGTTAGAAAGTTAAACAGATTTGTAAGTTACTTCTATTAAAAAATCTTAATCCTTCCTGTACTTATCAGCTGCTGTATGCTCCACAGGAAGTTCTTTTCATTTTGAATTTCCTTTCTGTCTGACCACAGTGCTCTCTGCTGACACCTCTGTCCATTTTAGGAACTGTCCAGAGCAGGAGAGGTTTGCTCTGGGGATTTGCTCCTAATCTGGACAGTTCCTAAAATGGACAGAGGTGTCAGTAGAGAGCACTGTGGTCAGACAGAAAGGAAATTCAAAAAGAAAAGAACTTCCTGTAGAGCATACAACAGCTGATAAGTACAGGAAGGGTTAAGATTTCTTAATCGAAGTAATTTACAAATCTGTTTAACTTCCTGGCACCAGTTGATTTAAAAAAAATGTTTTCCAGGGGAGTACCCCTCCTTAACCTGTTAAGGACATAGGACGTTCTCTAACGTTCCCTCTACCTGGGCTTTAATGCCCAAGGACGTTAGAGAACGTCCTGTTGTATTTCCGGTCTCTGCCGCTCGCCGGGCAGAGATCGGAACTGGATGCCTGCTGAAATCCTTCAGCAGGCATCCAGGGCAAACGCCGAGGGGGGCCATGTAGGAAATCGCCCTTGCGATCTGCGGCGATACCGGGCTGATCGGGTCTCTGGGACCCGACCGCCCGGTAATTTCGCATGATCCCGGCTGTCACAGACAGCCAGGACCATGCTGAAGTATCGGAGCGAGGTGGCAAGCCGGCCACCTCCTCCGATCCCCTGCGATCCGTCGGTTTACTAACCGACCAGTCGCAGGAGGGGGGGGCGGTTACTTCCTCCCGTCCTGCCCGGCCCCTGAAAGTCCGGAGAGGACGGGAGGAAGACCGGAGGACGCGGCGGGGGACGGGGGAGTGCTGGGGACCGGCCCCGGTACTTACCTCGTCCCTGAAGACCCGGATCCAGACGATGAAGATGGCGGCGGCGACAGGTGAGTAGATCTTCAGCCGCGGTCGGGCCCTTTACAGCAATGCATGTCGCCGTAAAGCGACATGCATTGCTGTAATGGGACCCTGTATACTACAACTCCCAGCATGCCCAGACAGACCTTGGCGTCTGGGCATGCTGGGAGTTGCAGTTTTGCAACATCTGGAGGTCCACAGTTTGGAGACCACTGTGCCCTTCCAGATGTTGCAAAACTACACATCCTCAGCATGCCCTTACTGTCCAGGCATGCTGGGAGCTGTAGTTCTGTAACATCTGGCCCTTCAGATGTTGCAGAACTACAACTCCCAGCATGCCTGGACAGTTTTGGCATACTGGGAGTTGTAGTTTTGCAACATCTGGAAGGGCACAGATTGGGAACCACTGTATCAGTGGTCTGCAAACTAGTCCTCCAGATGTTGCAAAACTACAACTCCCAGCATGCTGGGAGTTGTAGTTCGGCAACATCTGGCTCTAAAGATGTTGCCGAACTACTACTCCCAGCATGCCTGAGAATGCTGGGAGTTGTGGTTTTGCAACAACAGGAGGCACACTGGTTGGGAAACATTGTCTGTTTCCTAACTCAGTGTTTCCCAACCGTGTGCCTCCAGCTGTTGCAAAACTATAACTACCAGCATGCACTGATAAACTGTGCATGCTGGGAGTTGTAGTTTTGTAACAGCTGGAGGTCCCAGCTGTACAGGGTACACTCACATGGGCAGGGGGCTTACAGTGAGTATCAGGCTGCAAGTTTGCGATGCAGCAAATTTTGCGCGGCAGCTCAAACTCGCAGCGGGAACTCGCTGTAATCCCCCGCCCGTGTGACTGTACCCGAAAAACACTACACTACACTAACATAAAATAAAATAAGTAAAAAAAAAACACTACATATACACATACCCCTACACAGCCCCCCTCCCCAATAAAAATGAAAAACGTCCGGTATGCCACTGTTTCCAAAATGGAGCCTCCAGCTGTTGCAAAACAACAACTCCCAGTATTGCCGGACAGCCGTTGACTGTCCAAGCATGCTGGGAGTTTTGCAACAGCTGGAGGCACCCTGTTTGGGAATCACTGGCGTAGAATACCCCTATGTCCACCCCTATGCAAATCCCTAATTCAGGCCTCAAATGCGCATGGCGCTCTCACTTTGGAGCCCTGTCGTATTTCAAGGCAACAGTTTAGGGCCACATATGGGGTATCGCCGTACTCGGGAGAAATTGTGTTACAAATTTTGGGGGGCTATTTCTCCTTTAACCCCTTATGAAAAGGTGAAGTTGGGGTCTACAACAGCATGTTAGTGTAAAAAAATAAATTTTTTACATTAACACGCTGGTGTTGCCCTATACTTTTCATTTTGACAAGAGGTAAAAGGGAAAAAGGCCCCCCAAAATTTGTAATGCAATTTCTCCCGACTACGGAGATACCCCATATGTGGGCGCAAAGTGCTCTGGGGGCGCACAACAAGGCCTAGAAGGGAGAGTGCGCCATGTACATTTGAGGTGATTTGCACAGGGGTGGCTGATTGTTACAGCGGTTTGACAAACGCAAAAAAAAAAAAAAAAAACACATGTGACCCCATTTCGGAAACTACACCCCTCATGGAATGTAATGAGGGGTGCAGTGAGAATTTACACCCCACTGGTGTCTGACAGATCTTTGGAACAGTGGGCTGTGCAAATAAAAAAAATTTGTACAGCCCACTGTTCCAAAGTTCTGACAGACACCAGTGGGGGGTAAATGCTCACTGTACCCCTTGTTACGTTCCTCAAGGGGTCTAGTTTCCAAAATGGTATGCCATGTGGGGGTTATTTTGCTGTCCTGGCACCATAGGGGCTTCCTAAATGCGACATGCCCCCCGAGCAAAATTTGCTCTCCAAAAGCCAAATAGGACTCCTTCTCTTCTGAGCATTGTAGTTCGCCCGTAGTGCACTTCAGGTCCACTTATGGGGTACCTTCATACTCAGAAGAGATGGGGTTACAAATTTTTGGGGGTATTTTCTGCTATTAACCCTTGCAAAAATTTGAAATTTGGGGGGAAACACACATTTTAGTGAAAAAATATATATATTTTTTTACATATGCAAAAGTCGTGAAACACCTGTGGGGTATTAAGGTTCACTTTACCCCTTGTGACGTTCCCCAAGGGGTCTAGTTTCCAAAATGGTATGCCATGTGGGGATTTTTTACTGTTCTTGTACCATAGGGGCTTCCTAAATGCAACATGCCCCCCAAAAACCATTTCAGAAAAACATACTCTCCAAAATCCCCTTGTCGCTCCTTCGCTTCTGAGCCCTCTACTCCGCCCGCCGAACCCTTTACATAGACATATGAGGTATGTCCTTACTCGAGAGAAATTGGGCTACAAATATAAGTATAAATTTTCTCCTTTTACCCCTTGTAAAAATTCAAAAATTGGGTCTACAAGAACATGCGAGTGTAAAAAATGAAGATGGTGAATTTTCTCCTTCACTTTGCTGCTATTCCTGTGAAACACCTAAAGGGTTAAAACGCTGACTGAATGTCATTTTGAATACTTTGGGGGGTGCAGTTTTTATAATGGGGTCATTTGTGGGGTATTTCTAATATGAAGACCCTGCAAATCCACTTCAAACCTGAACTGGTCCCTGAAAAATAGTGAGTTTGAAAATTTTGTGAAAAATTGGAAAATTGCTGCGGAACTTTGAAGCCCTCTGGTGTCTTCCAAAAGTAAAAACACGTCAATTTTATGATGCAAACATAAAGTAGACATATTGTATTTGTGAATAAATTTTTTTTTTTATTTGGAATATCCATTTTCCTTACAAGCAGAGAGCTTCAAAGTTAGAAAAATGCAAAATTTACAATTTTTTTCAGCAAATTTTGGAATTTTTCACTAAGAAACGATGCAAGTATCGACAAAATTTTACCAATAAGATCAAGTAGAATATGTCACGAAAAAACAATCTTGGAATCAGAATGATAGGTAAAAGCTTCTTAGAGTTATTAATACTTAAAGTGACAGTGGTCAGATGTTCAAAAAACGCTCCGGTCCTAAGGTGTAAAATGGCCTGGTCCTTAAGGGGTTAAGAAGAAATAAAAAAAAAAAATAATGGATGTAAAAAATTTTATCTTTCTGAATCTTGTAGAATTATCATCTGCATTAAAGGCTTAGGTTACGTTCACACTACAAAATTGTCTAGCAGGGAAATTCCACATGGAAATTCTGGTGCAGCAGCCTCCCATTGTCTTCAATGGGATTCTGATGCACACTGCAAAATTTCTGTGGCAGAAAATGATGCCCCAGAATTACGAATTCTGGACTCCGCCAAAAGGGTGTGCTCAAACATGGAATCTCCACCTGGAGATGTTGCAGGCAGACATTCCGTCTGCAGCAGGTGCTACCAAAATCCATCGGTTCAAGGACCACATGATTAAAAGGGTACTCCGGTGGAAAACATAATTTTTTTTATTTATTTTTTTTAAATCAACTGGTGCCAGAAAGTTAAACAAATTTGTAAATTACTTCTATTAAAAATTCTTAATCCTTCCAGTACTTATTAGCTGCTGAATACTACAGAAGAAATTTGTTTCTTTTTGAAACACAGAGCTCTCTGCTGACATCTCTGTCCATTTTAGGAACTGTCCAGAGCAGCATATGTTTTCTATGGGGATTTTCTCCTACTCTGGACAGTTCTTAAAATGGACAGAGATGTCAGCAGAGAGCACTGTGCTCGTGATTCAGCAGAGAGCACTGTGTTCCAAAAAGAAAATAATTTCCTCTGTAGCATTCAGCAGCTAATAAGTACTGGAAGGGTTAAGATTTTTTTTAATAGAACTATTTTACAAATATATGTTTTGTTATGCTGGATAACTCCTTTTTAAAAACTGCTATTATGTTATGTGAATACTAAATGTGTTTTACCATTCCAGGGTGATGCAGTGCGGGAACTGATGCTGCGCTTCCTGGGGGAACAAGCTGCCATGAAAAGACAGGTCCTTACCGCCAACTCTGTAGAACAGACCTTCCTGGGGCTCAAGCAGCTTCTTGTAAGTATAAGATTTGTTAGTACTTATAGGTCAGACAGGAGGGAGGTTTAGGTTTACCATGTATATTAGAATGAGGGTCTGCAGGAGTATAGTACAGCTGTTACCTCCCCGCTGAGGTCCTCGGGGTTCCTGCCTGACACCGCACTCCTGTCTGCACATTAAAGAAATTTGAAGCCACTACCCTGGTGAGTGCCGTCTATGTTCTTTCTACATTGATTTTGGAACTGTCTTGCCGTTCTCCAGACTGAGCACCTATACAGCATAGGTTGCTTCATGTAAACTCAGCTGCGTCTGTGTGTGCCCCGACATTACAGCAGTGCCGGAATCTGTGTCTATTCTACTATATTAGAATGAGGTTTGCACATTGTATTCAGATAGAATGATAAAACACCATAGGTTTTCACAAATCTCTCCTTGGAGATTTAAAGGGGTATTCCAGGAAAAAAACTAAACATTTTTTTATATCAACTGGCTCCATAAAGTTAAACGGATTTGTAAATTACTTCTTTTAACAAATCTTAACTTCAGCAGCTGATAACTACTGGAAGGATTGAGTTGTTCTTTTCAGTCTGATCACAGTGCTCTCTGATGACACCTCTGTTTGTCTCAGGAACTGTCCGAAGCTTTAGGGTATGTTCACACTACGGATTATGAATGGAATCTCTGCTTGCAGAATGCCGCGAGCGGAGATTCCATTCTGGCAGCCGCCGCCGTAATACTTCGGCGATAGGACCGCGCCGCGCTGCGCCATCACCATTGATGGCTATGCTTGGTTCGCGGACTTCCGCGCAAAGAATTAACTTGTTCTTTCTTTGTACGGAACAATTTCAGAGGCAGAATTGTCCACCGCTAAAATTCCGCAGTGCGAACGGGTCTCGCGGAAGACCCATTCACACTGATGTTTATGTTCACAGCATGTAATTCCGTGAGGGGAAATTACGTAGTGTGAACATACCCTTAGAGGTTTCTTATGGGGATTTGCTCCTACTCTGGACAGTTCCTGAGACAAACAGAGGTGTCACCAGAGAGCACTGTTGTCTGACAGAAAAGAACTCAACTTCAGAATTTTTTTTGCCCCTGGAATACCATTTAACCCTTTAAGGACCCAGCCAATTTTCACTGTAGGACCCGGCCATTTTTTGCCCATCTGACCACTGTCACTTTAAGCATTAATAACTCTGGGATGCTTTTACCTTTCATTCTGATTCCGAGAATGTTTTTCCGTGACATATTCTACTTTAACATAGTGGTAAAATTTTGTGGTAACTTGCATCCTTGGTGAAAAATCCCAAAATTTTATGAAAAATTTGAAAATTTTGCATTTTTCTAACTTTGAAGCTCTCTGCTTGTAAGGAAAATGGATATTCCAAATACATTTTTTTTATTCACATATACAATATGTCTACTTTATGTTTGCATCATAAAATTTATGTGTTTTTACTTTTGGAAGACACCAGAGGGCTTCAAAGTTCAGCAGCAATTTTACAAATTTTCACAAAATTTTCAAACTCACTATTTTTCAGGGACCAGTTCAGTTTTGAAGTGGATTTGAAGGGTCTTCATATTAGAAATACCCCACAAATGACCCCATTATAAAAACTGCACCCCCTAAAGTATTCATAATGACATTCAGTCAGCATTTTAACCCTTTAGGTGTTTCACAGGAATACCAGCAAAGTGAAGGAGAAAATTCACAATCTTCATTTTTTACACTCGCAAGTTCTTGTAGACCCAATTTTTGCATTTTTACAAGGGGTAAAAGGAGAAAATGTATACTTAAGTTTGTAGCCCAATTTCTCTCGAGTAAGCATATACCTCATATGTCTATGTAAAGTGTTCGGCGGGCGCAGTAGAGGGCTCAGAAGGGAAGGAGCGACAAGGGGATTTTGGAGAGTACGTTTTTCTGAAATGGTTTTTGTGGGGCATGTTGCATTTAGGAAGCCCCTATGGTGCCAGAACAGCAAAAATAACCCACATGGCATACCATTTTGGAAACTAGACCCCTTGAGGAATGTAACAAGGAATACAGTGAGCCTTAACCCCTTAAGGACCAAGGGCGTACAGGTACGCCCTTGGTCCTGCTCTCCTGATATAACGCGGGGTTACACACTAACCCCGCGTCATATCACGGCGGGCCATAGTGAAGCCGGGACCCGCCTCTAATAGCGCGCAGCGCCGATCGCGGCGCCGCGCGCTATTAACCCTTTAGCCGCGCGCTTAGAGCTGAGCCGTGCGGCTAAAAGTGAAACCGAAAGTGGCCGGCTAGCTCAGACGGGCTGTTCGGGATAGCCGCGGCTAATCGCGACATCCCGAACAGCTGACAGGACAGCAGGAGGGTCCCTACCTGCCTCCCCACTGTCCGATCGCCGAATGACTGCTCATTGCCTGAGATCCAGGCATGAGCAGTCATGCGGCAGAATCGTTGATCACTGGTTTCTTATGAGAAACCAGTGATCAATGATGAAGATCAGTGTGTGCAGTGTTATAGGTCCCTATGGGACCTATAACACTGCAAAAAAAAAGTGAATAAAGATCATTTAACTCCTCCCCTATTAAAAGTTTGAATCACCCCCCTTTTCCAATAAAAAAAAAAAACAGTGTAAATAAAAATAAATATATATGGTATCACCGCGTGCGGAAATGTCCGAATTATAAAAATATATCATTAATTAAACCGCTCGGTCAATGGCGTGCGCGCAAAAAAATTCCAAAGTCCAAAATAGTGCATTTTTGGTCACTTTTTATATCATTTAAAAATGAATAAAAAGCGATCAATAAGTCCTATCAATGCAAAAATGGTACCGTTAAAAACTTCAGATCACGGCGCAAAAAATGAGCCCTCATACCGCCCCATACACCGAAAAATTAAAAAGTTATGGCGGTCAGAAGATGACAATTTTAAACGTATTAATTTTCCTGCATGTAATTATGATTTTTTCCAGAAGTCCGACAAAATGAAACCTATATAAGTAGGGTATCATTTTAATCGTATGGACCTACAGAATAAAGATAAGGTTTCATTTTTACCGAAAAATGTACTACGTAGAAACGGAAGCCCCCAAAAGTTGCAAAACTGCGTTTTTTTCAATTTTGTCGCACAATGATTTTTTTTTCCGTTTCATAGTAGATTTTTGGGCAAAATGACTGACGTCATTACAAATTAGAATTGGTGGCGCAAAAAATAAGCCATCATATGGATTTTTTGGTGCAAAATTGAGAGTTATGATTTTTTAAAGGCAAGGAGCAAAAAACGAAAATGCAAAAACGGAAAAAACCCCGGTCCTTAAGGGGTTAATACCCCACAGGGGTTTCACGACTTTTGCATATGTAAAAAAAAAAAAAAATTTCCACTAAAATGTGTGCTTCCCCCCAAATGTCCCATTTTTGCAAGGGTTAATAGCAGAAAAGACCCTCCAAAATTTGTAACCCCATCTCTTCTGAGTATGGAAATACCCCATGTGTGGACGTCAAGTGCTCTGCTGACGCACTACAATGCTCAGAAGAGAAGGAGCGCCATTGAGCTTTTTTGGAAAAAAATTGTTTGGAATGGAAGTCAGGGGCCATGTGTGTTTACAAAGCCCCCCGTGGTGCCAGAACAGTGGACCCCCCCACATGTGACCCTATTTTGGAAACTACACCCCTCACAGAATTTAATAAGGGGTGCAGTGAGTATATACATCCCGCTGGCGTTTGACAGATCTTTGGAAACAGTGGGCTGTGCAAATTAAAAATTAAATTTTTCATTTTCACGGACCACTGTTCCAGAACTCTCTCTGTCAGACACCTGTGGGGCGTAAATGCTCACTGTACCCCTTATTACATTACGTGAGTGGTGTAGTTTCCAAAATGGGGTCACATGTGGGTATTTATTATTTTGCGTTTATGTCAGAACCGCTGTAAAATCAGCCACCCCTGTGCAAATCACCAATTTGGGCCCCAAATGTACATAGTGCGCTCTCACTCCTGAGCCTTGTTGTGCGCCCGCAGAGCATTTTACGCCTAGATATGGGGTGTTTCTGTACTCAGAAGAAATTGCGTTACAAATTTTGTGGGTCTTTTTTTCCTTTTTAACGCTTGTGAAAATAAAAAGTATAAGGCAACACCAGCATGTTAGTGTAATTTTTTAAAATTTTTTTACACTAACAAGCTGGTGTAGCACCAACTTTTTGTAAAATTTGTAGTGCAATTTCTCCCGAGTACGGAGATACCCCATATGTGGCCCTAAACTGTTTCCTTGAAATACGACAGGGCTCCGAAGTGAGAGAGCATTTGAGGACTAAATTAGGGATCGCATAGGATGGACATAGGGGTATTCTACGCCAGTGATTCCCAAACAGGGTGCCTCCAGCTGTTGTTAAATTCCCAGCATGCCTGTACAGTCGGTGGCTGTCCGGAAATGCTGGGAGTTGTTGTTTTGCAATACGGTTTTGATTTTTATTGGGGGGGGGGGCAGTGTAAGGTGGTGTATATGTAGTGTTTTACTCTTTATTATGTGGTAGTGTAGTGTTTTTAGGGTACATTCGCACTGGAATGTTACGATGAGTTTCCTGCTAGGAGTTTGAGCTGCGGCGAAAAATTTGCCGCAGCCCAAACTTGCAGCAGGAAACTTACTGTAAACCTGCCCGTGTGAATGTACCCTGTACGTTCACATCGGGGGGCAAACCTCCAGCTGTTTCAAAACTACAACTCCCAGCATGTACTGACAGACCGTGCATGCTGGGAGTTGTACTTTTGCAACAGCTGGAGACACACTGGTTGGAAAACCTTCAGTTAGGTTCTGTTACCTAACTCAGTATTTTCCAACCAGTCTGCCTCCAGCTGTTGCAAAACTACAACTCCCAGCATGTACTGATCGCCGAAGGGCATGCTGGGAGATGTAGTTATGCAATAGCTGGAGGTATGCAACTACAACTCCCAGCATGCCGAGACAGCTGATTGCTGTTTGGACATGCTGGGATTTGCAGTTTTGCAACATCTGGAGGGCTACAGTTTTAGAGAACACTGCAAAGTGATCTCCAAACTGTGGCTCTCCAGCTGTTGCAAAACTACAATTCCCACATGCCCTGACAGCAAACAGTTGTTTGGGCATGCTGGGAGTTATAGTTTTGCAACATCTGGAGGGCTACAGTTAGAGACCACTGTATAGTGGTCTCAAACTGTACCCTCCAGATGTTGCTAGGCAACTCACCGGCTTCCGTCGGATCCAGCCGCACGTCATCGCCGCCCGCCGATCTCCGTCGCCCACCCGGATCGTAAAGTGGATCTTCGCCGCCGGTCCCCGTCGTTTCCCCGTCCTGCCCCGCCTATTGTGGGTGGGCAGGACGGGGAAAATGAAAGTTAACCCCCCCCCGCCCCCGATCTGCTATCGGTGGTCGCGTCTAGACCACCAATAGCAGGGATAAGAGGGGTGGCATCCGTGCCACCTCACTCCTATCGCTTCAGGGAGATCCTGGGTGTCTTAGACAACCGCAATCCCCCTTATATTCCGGGTCACCGGATAATCATAGACCCGTAATGACCTGGAATCGCAAGTGTGAATTCACTTGTGATTTGCCGCGATCGCCGACATGGGGGGGGGGGGGGGGTCTGATGACCCCCCTGGGCATTTGCACGAGATGCCTGCTGAATGATTTCAGCAGGCATCCCGGTCCGATCTCCGCACGGCGGGGACCAGAACTGCCCATGACGTAACTGTATGTCATGGGTCCTTAAGACCCAGGGTGTCGGGACGTAACGTTACGTCATGGGTCCTGAACGGGTTAAACTTACCTGCTCCTTCTTTCCCTGAAGACCTCACATCAATCTGATCTATGGCGGTAAGATAACACACAGCCCCACCCACTGCGCTGTCTGGGAGGTATAAGGAGAAAAAAGAATACCTGAATTCTTTGCACATTTCTCTGTGTCATTGTAAGGCTGTGGCATTTAGTGACTCTGGTTAGGGTGGCTTCAGTAAAGCAGTAGGGTCAGAGTGTCTCTGTCCAAAAGTGGATTAGATGCCAAGTGGGGAACAGTTTACCTCCAATAGCTCCTTCAACAACATATCCACCTACTGGCAAACAAAGTTGGTGGATAGGGCAGTGGACATGTAGTGAAAATGGAAGGGAAGGCAAGTGCGGATACAGATTAAGATGGGTTAAAGGAGCCACATGAGCGTAGGAATACCTTAACCCCTTAACGACAATGGACATAAATGTACGTCATGGTGACGTGGTACTTAACACACCATGACGTACATTTACGCGCCACCATGATCACGAGCACCATGCCCGACAGGTTCCGGCTGCTATCAGCAGCCAGGGATCCCGCCGGTAATGGTGGACATCTGCGATCGCACGGATGTCCGCCATTAACCCCTCAGATGCCGTGAACAATACAGATCACAGCATCTGCGGCAGTACGGTACTTTGAATGGATGATCGGATCGCCCGCAGCGCTGCCGCGGCGATCCGATCATCCAGCATGGCGGCCGGAGGTCCCCTCACCTTGCTCCGGCTGTCTCCCGGGGTCTTCTGCTCTGGTCTGCGATCGAGCAGACCAGAGCAGAAGATCACCGATAATACTGAGCAGTGCTATGTCCTATACATAGCACTGAGCAGTATTGGCAATCAACTGATTGCAATGAATAGTCCCCGATGGGGACATAAAAAATGTAAAAAATAAATAAAAAAAATTAAAAAAAAAGTATAAAAAAGTAAAATAAAAAAGTAGAAAAATCCCCTCCACCAATAAAAAAGTAAAATGTCCGTTTTCCCCATTTTACCCCCAAAAAAGAATAAATAAAATAATTAATACACCTATTTGGTATCGCCACTTGCGTAAAAGTCTGAACTATTAAAATATATTGTTAATTATCCCGTATGGTGAACGGCGTAAACGTAAAAAAATAAAAGCCCAAAATTGCTGCTTTTTTGTCACATTTTATTCCCCAAATTTTTTTCTAGAAATTAATAAAAAGTAAAACCTAAGCAAAAGTGGTACTACAGATCATGGCGCAAAAAATTAGCCCTCATATCGCACCATATACGGAAAATTGAGAAAGTTATAGGTGGTCAAAATAAGGCAATTTCAAACATACTAATTTCGTTAAAATAGTTTGAGATTTTTTTTAAGCGGTACAATTATAGAAAAGCATATAACATGGGTATCATTTTAATTGTATTAACCCACAGAATAAAGAAAACATGTCATTTTTACCGGAAAGTGTACAGCGTGAACAAAACCTTCCAAAATTTGCTAAATTGCGGTTTTCTTTTAAATTTTCCCACATAAATAATATTTGTTTGGTTGGGCCGTACATTTTTTGGTAAACTAAGTGATGTAATTACAAAGTACAATTGGTGACGCAAAAAACGCCCTCATATGGGTCTGTGGATGGAAATATAAGACAGTAATGAATTATAGAAGGCGAGGAGGAAAAAACGCAAATGCAAAAATAAAATTGGTCTGGTCCTTAAGGGGTTAAAGGGGTACTCCTGTAGAAAACATTTTATTTTTATTTTTTATTTTTTTTTAAATCAACTGGTGCCAGAAAGTTAAAGAACTCCAGAATATAAAAATTGTTGCCCATACTGCCGGCAGTAAAAAAAAAATAAAGATGTACATGCCTTCCTCCGCTCCCCCGGGGCCCCTGGTAACCGGCTCCGGTCTCCGCCGCAATCCTCTTCCTGGTTGCTGGTGGTCGGCGAGTCTTGCTGCACTCAGCCAATCACCAGCCGCAGTGAAGTCCTGGCTCGGCCGGCGATAGGCTGAGCAGCAGTGTGACGTTTTCAGCCCCGGCAGCAGGTGCAGGTGTAGTGAAGAATTTTGTGCCCTGAAGCGTTCTCACATTGCTGCTCAGCCTATCGCGGGCGGAGTCGGGACTTCACTGTGGCTGGTGATTGGCTGAGCGCAGTATGACTCGCCGACCACCAGCAACCAGGAAGAGGATCAGAGCGGAGACCGGAGCCGGTTACTGGATGCCCCGGGGGAGCGGAGGAAGGTATGTACATCTTTATTTTTTTTTACTGCCGGCAGTATGGGGGACAATTTTTATATTCTCGAGTTCTCCTTTTAAACCTATTTGTAAATTACTTCTATTAAAAAATATTTGTCCTTCCTGTACTTATTAGCAGCTGTATGCTACAGAGGAAATTCTTTTTCTTTTTGAATTTCTTTTGTCTTGTCCACAGTGCTCTCTGCCGACACCTGATGCCCGTATCAGGAACTGTCCATAGCAGGAGAAAATCCCCATAGCAAACCTATGCTGCTCTGGATAGTTCCTGACAATGACAGAGGTGTCAGCAGAGATCACTGTGGACAAGACAAAAAAGAAATTCAAAAAGTAAAGAAATTCCTCTGTAGCATACAGCTGCTAATAGGTACTGGAAGGATTAAGATTTTTTAATAGAAGTAATTTACAAATCTGTTTAACTTTCTGGAACCAGTTCATAAAAAAAAAAAAAACCCTTTTAAGGCAGTGTTTCTCAACCAGGGTGCCTCCATATGTTGCAAAACGACAACTCCCAGTATGCCTATACAGCCTTTGGCTGTACAGGCATGCTGGGAGTTGTAGTTTTGCAACACATGGAGGCACCCTGGTTGGGAAACACTGCCTTAAGGATATTGGGAAAATTACTAACAGGCAGTAATGATTATGGATACAATGTGATGATTTTGGAGAGATAATTTTTCTGAAATGGTTTTTGGGGTGCATGTCACATTTAGGAAGCCCCCATGCTGCCAGAACAGCAAAAAAATAAAATAAAATTAACACATGGCACACTATTTGGGAACCTACACTCCTCACCAATTGTTATAAGGGGTGCAGTGAGCATTTACAGTCTGCTGGCATTTGACAGATTTTTGGAACAGTGGGCTGGGCATATGAAAAATAAAATTTTTCATTTTCTTGGACCCCTGTTCCAAAAATATATCAGACACGTGTGGGTGTAAATGCTCACTGCACCCCTTGTTACGTTCCTTGAGGGGTGTAGTTTCCAAAATGGGGTCACGTGGGTGTTTTTCATTTTTTTTTTGCGTTTGTCAGAACTGCTACAACTATCAGCCATTCCACTGCAAATCACCAATTTAGGCCTCAAATGTACATGGTGAAAATTACAACTCACAGCATACACTCAGACCATGCATGCTGAGAGTTTAAGTTTTGCCACAGCTTGAGGCACACTGGTGTGGAAACACTGAGTTAACTAACAGACGCTAACTCAGTGTTTCCCAACCAGTGTGCCTCTAGCTGTTGCAAAACCTTCAACTCCCAACATGCTGTTTAACTTTCTGCACATGCTGGGAATTGTAGTTATGCAACAGTTGGAGGCCCCTTATTTCAAGCTAAAAATTGTGCACGCAGCTGATGCATAATTACAACTCCCAGCATGTGCAGAAAGTCAAAAGGCATGCTGGGAGTTGTAGTTATGCAACAGCCAGAGGTAAAAAAAGTGCCTCCAGATGTTGCATAACTACAACTCCCATCATGCACACATAGCCATAGGGCATGCTGGGAGTTGTAGTTGTGTGCCTCCAGCTGTTGCATAACTACAACTCTCAGCATGCCCTTTGGCTATGTGTGCATTCTGGGAGTTAGACTTATGCAGTAGCAGAAGGCACACAGCCCTCACCTCCTGCTGCTGCCTTGAGGTCCCACCACCCTCCTCGTTGCTGCTGGTCCTCCTCCTCCACTCCTTGCCGCCTCTGGTCCTCCTCAGCTCCTTGATGCCACTGCCGGTCCTCAGATGCCTCCACCAGTCGCCCCCAGCCCTGATGTCCCCCTCTGCCCCTTCCAGCAGGTGTCGTGATTCGTCGTCCGGTCCCGGGCGACCAATCACAGCGATCGTGAGGTGGCACCAGTGCCACCTCACTGCTGCTGTGCAGGGGTGATTGGTGCTGTCTCGGACAGCACCAATCACCCTTATTTCCTGGGTCACCAGTGACCCGATTGGCCTGGAAATGCAGTGATTCGCCGGTCAATTCTGACCGGCGAATCACTGCATTTCCAGGCCAATCGGGTCACTGGTAATTGGAATCATAGCAATTGCCGACGAGGGGGGTCTCAGGACTCCCTAGGTGATATGTTAGATAACAGCAGCCATCCCGGCTCGATCACCACGTCCGGATCATGGAACGATGCACCGTAAATGTACGGCACTGTGCGCTAAGTGACTCTTAGCAGCGCCATACTTTTTACATTTAGGCGCTCGTCCTTAAGCAGACTTTGTTAGCAGTATACAAACTCATAGCTAAGCTTGCCTTACTTCTGTACTTCTGCCCCTTTTGTGTCAGTTATCTGTGGAAATCTCCGCACCCAGACCCCAACTGATCAAAACTACAACTTGTCAAAATACACGTCATCCTTAAGAGTTGTACACTCACTGGCCCCATTATTAGGTACACCTTGCTAATCCTGGGTAGGACCCCCTTTTACCTTCATTCTTCGTGGCATACTTTCTACAAGGTGCTGGAAACATTCCTCAGAGATTTTGCCTCCTATGTACATGATGACCTCACCTCCATGATGAGAATCTCCGGTTCCACCACATCCCAGCGGTGATCTATTGGATGAGATCTGGTGACTGTGGAGACCATTGGAGACCAGTGACCTCATTGTCCTGTATGAGATGATGTGACATGGGGCTTTATCCTGCTGGAAGTATCATCAGAAGATGGGTCCACTGTGGTCATAAGGGGATTAACCTGGCCAGCAACTTTACTCAAGTAGGGTCATATTTATATAATGCTCAGTTGGTACTAAGGGGACCAAAGTGTGCCAAGAAAATGTCCCGCCACACCATTACACCACCAGAAGCCTAAACTATTGATACAAGGCAGGATGGATCTATGCTTTCATGTTGTTCACACCAAATTCTGACCCTGTCATCTGAATGTCACAGCTGGAATGAAGACTCCTCAGAAACGAGACAACGTCCTTCCATCTTCCATTGCCCAATTGTGGTGAGAATGTGTGAATTGTTGCTTCCATTTCCTGTTCTTGGCTGACAGGAGTGGCACCCGGTGTGGTCTTCTGCTGCTGTAGCCCATCTGCTTCAAGGTTGAACGTGTTGCCCGGCGTGTAGTATGCAGCATACCTTGGTTGAGATGAGTAGTTATTTGAGTTACTATTGCCTTTCTGTCATCTCAGTCTGAAAATCCCAGTAGATCAGCAGCACTTTATGAAAAACTTAGACTAGCCCGTCTGGCACCAACAACCATGCCATGTTCAAAGTCACCAAGATCCCACTTTCTTTCCCAACCCTGATGCTGGGTTTGAACTTCAGAAAGTTGTCGCCATGTGATTGGCTGATAGCTATTTGGTTCTAACAAGCAATTGAACAGGTGTACCAAATAAACTGGCTAGTGAGTATATGTGTATTAGTCGCTACTAACTGGCTTGTGCAGCCCAACCCTACAATGTTTTGCTGTTGGCTTCTAGATCTGAATAAATTAAGGCTTATGGTGATCACCCAGAGAAGAAGTCAAGCTGCTACTAAAGGTCCTTAGACACTTAACCATATCACGCACTCAGACAGGGGCTGGGCTGCTGCCTAATTTTAAATGTTAAGTTAGTGTTTCCCAAAACTACATTTCCCTGCCAGTCAGTAGGCGGAGCAGTATTACATGTAAGGCCACTGATTGGCTGAGCAGGAAAGGTCCTGAAATCAGCACTTGTTAGGAGCAGAGAGAAGATACCGGGACCGCATGGAGGAGAACCGGATCTGCAGGGGACCTGAAAATCAGTTTGTTTTTTGTTTTTTCCCCCTCCCCAGCACAACATAAAAGGGGTACTCTTAAATTATTTTTAAATGGAAAAAGCATTAAATGGGAAAAAAACAACTAAGATCCCTGTGCTTCCAATTCAGAAGGTTGTATTTCTGGCTCTTCATCACCGATGACCCAGGGAAAACAATAATTTGTAAATCAACTGGTGCCACAAAGTTAAACAGATTTGTAAATGACTTCTAATTAAAAATCTTAATCCTTACAGTACTTATCAGCTGCTGTATACTAAAAAGGAAGTTGTATTTCTTTCTGGAATTCTTTTCTGTCTGACCGCAGTGCTCTCTGCTTACACCTCTGTCCAGAGGAACTGTCCAGAGCAGGAGAGGTTTGCTGTGGGGATTTGTTTGTACTCTGAACAGTTCCTGATACGGACAGAGGTGTCAGCAGAGAGCCCTGTGGTCAGACTGAAAAGAATTCCAGAAAGAAATACAACTTCCTTTGTAGTATACAGCAGCTAAGTACAGGAAGGATTAAGATTTTTAAATAGAAGTAATTTATAAATCTGTTTAACTTTCTGGCACCAGTTGATTTAAAAAAAATGTTTTCCACTGGAGTATCCCTTGGAGGTATCCACTGGAGAAATGTGACTGTAACACTCACGTTTCTGAAGACAGGAAACCCGGTGGATGTGGATCCGCTGGACCTGTGTGGCAGATGACTCTGACTATACCAGGGAATGGAGACTAAGGTGCCACTGGTTTTCACCAAAGCCTGCCGCAAAGCGGGATGGGCTTGCTGCTGCAGGCGGCACCCAGGTCGCTACCCTTGGCACGGCTCGACCACACAAGCGGCTGAGGAGATGCGAGGCACAGGAGGGATAAGGCAACTCGTAGTCTGGATAGCAGAAGGTCAGGGCAGGCGGCACAGTAGCGTAGTCAAAGCAAAGCAGGAGTTCAGTAGGCAGGTGGCAGAGGAGCAAGGTCAAGTGACAAGAGCAAGAGATCTGATACACGGCAAGGCAATACAGAGGAACGCTTTCTCAAAGGCACAAGGCAACAAAGATCCGGCAGAGAACTGAGGAGGGTGCAGGAATTTATAAATGAGCCACAGGTGGTTACACTAATGAGTGTACTAGCTCTTTAAATTTTAAAGCTCCGACGCACGCACGCGCGCACCCTAGGGGACGGGGACACGCGCCGGAGCAGAGAGGCAGAGGCAGGAGAAACACCCGGAGGGTGACGAACTGAGGCTTGCATATAGGCGCGTTCCACGATGCGAGTTCCAGCCCCGTCGGCAGCAGAAGGTAAGGGGACCATGCGCTCACGGCCAGCGTGTGTGGCCGGAGCGCATAATGTAACAGTGACATTGGTGGATTGACATGAAAAAGGGTGAAGTAAAATGGGGGATAGGTGGGAAATAAGGGATATTGGACATGACATTGGGGAATTTTTACTATTTATTCTATTGAAATCATATATTGAAATCACAATATTTACCTCCCTAATCGTAATCGCACATTTTCCCCAAATCTTGCAACCCTGCCGTGGTATGGCACTCGTCTTCTTTTCGAACACTGACAAGCACACCACTGGTTGAGTATGGAGCTGAATTGGACGGGCAGGTTTCTGCTCTGTTCACCTCTATGGGCCAAATAAGGATAGTGGGGTGTTGTACAGAGCAAACCTATCCTGCTCTGGACAGTTCCTGATACGGACAGAGGTGTCAGCAGAGAGCACTGTGGTCAGACTGGAAAGAATTCCAGAAAGAAATACAACTTCCTCTGTAATATACAGCAGTTAATAAATACTGGAAGGATTAAGATTTTTAAATAGAAGTCATTTACAAATCTTTTTAACTTTCTGGCCCCAGTTGATTTCAAAATAATTGATTAAAAGGGTACTCCCGTGGAATTTTTATTTTTTTGTTTTTAAATCAACTGGTGCCACAAACTTAAACTGATTTGTAAATCACTTCTATTAAAAAAATCTTAATCCTTCCAGTACTTTTTAGAAACTGTATACTAAGGAGAAATAAAAAAAAAAAGAAATGCATTTCTTCTGATGTCATGACCACAGTGCTCTCTGCTGACCTCTGCTGTCCATTTTAGGAACTGTCCAGAGCAGCATATGTTTACTATGGGGATTTTCTTCTGCTCTGTACTGTTCCTAAAGTGGACAGCAGATGTCAGCAGAGAGCACTGTGGTCATGACATCACAGGAAATGCATTTCTTTTTTGGATTTCTCTTTAGTATACAGCCCCTAAAAAGTACTGGAAGGATTAAGATTTTTATAGAAGTGATTTAACTTTCTGTTTTCTGTTAAATCTGTTTAACTTTCTGGCACCAGTTGATAAAAAATAAAAAATAAAAAAAATTCCACCGGAGTACCCCTTTTTAAGGCGCACACGACAAGCTGAAGAAAACACAGAAAAACATATGCATTTAGTAAAAATAAGTAGAAGTAATAATACTCTGTCATTGTTTCCCAACCAGGGTGCCTCCAGCTGTTGCAAAACTACAGCTCCCAGCATGCTGGGAGCTGTAGTTTTGCAACAGCTGGAGGCCCCCTGGTTGGGAAACACTTCTCTATGTAAACATCTACTGCAGCATGGCTAGATTGTTTTTGCTTTATTATTTAATAATTTGTTTGTTTGTTTGTTTTTTAGCTGGAATTGACTATTTAATTCTTTATCCTCCTAGTCTTTTTTGTTCCAAACAAGGCGATGTAGAGTTCAGCTGCTAGGCAGAGGGCTAAAAACATACGGTATGCAATAAGGGGAGCCATGAAATATTAAAAAATCCGCTCTGAGTCGTGAGTGCGTCTGGGTGTACGGTGACCTGGATTTCATGTTTACTGTATTAGTGTGAGGCTCACCGCTGTGTATAAACATCATCCATTTATTTGTTCTGTGCCCTATTTTTTTCCCCCCCTCCTCTTGTCTGGTGTGCACCGAGCCCCGCTGCGTTTTATGCACTCATTCATAATCCTGAGGCAGCTGCCGCGTTTTCTCTAGTACGTATTGAAATACAGCCATCATTACTACTTGTGTGCTACTTTGACTTTTCTTTACCGTATTTTCCTTGTTGCCGTTGTAAGTAGAGATGAGCGAACTTACAGTAAATTCGATTCGTCACGAACTTCTCGGCTTGGCAGTTGACGACTTTTCCTGCATAAATTAGTTCAGCTTTCCGGTGCTCCGGTGGGCTGGAAAAGGTGGATACAGTCCTAGGAGACTCTTTCCTAGGAATGTATCCACCTTTTCCAGTCCACCGGAGCACCTGAAGGCTGAACTAATTTATGCAGGATAAGTAATCAACTGCCGAGCCGAGAAGATCGTGACGAATCAAATTTACTGTAAGTTTGCTCATCTCTAGTTGTAAGGATTAGAGTTGAGCGAACTTACAGTAAATTGGCTCGTAGCGAACCTGGCAGCTCGTCTGTTGATTGCTTTACTTTAGTCTGCATAAATTAGTTCAGCTTTCCAAGGGTTCTGTCCGCGATGACAGTCTTAGGTCTCCTAGGTCTGTATCCACCTTTTCCAGGCAAATTGGAGCCCTTGGAAAGCTGAACTAAGTTATGCAGACTAAAGTAATCAACAGCCGAGCTGCGAGGTTCGCAACGAGCCAATTTACTGTAAGTTCGCTCAACTCTAGTAATGATTCAGAGGATACTCCGGTGGAAAACAATTTAATTTCAAATCAGCTGGTGCCAGAAAGTTATACGGATTTGTAAAATTACTTCTATTAAAAAATATTAATCCTTCCAGTGCTTATTATGGGCACTCATTTAAAATAAATTTTTGCTATTGCACTCCTTATGGTAAATAAAAACTATTTCTAATATACTTTGTTTAAAAAAAAAAAAAATGAAGTTTTCTATGTTTTATTTGTGCTTAAAAAAGCTCAAGAGCACATTTCCCCCCATCTTATACACAGACTTAGGACTGAGGTCCAAACACTGAAAGTGCAGCCTGGAGTGCTGAGGGGGGGTGTCCAGCCTCATCCAATCATAGCTCCTCTCACACTTAACTGCCATATGCTGTTGGTTGAACACACCCCCTCAGGACTCCAGGCTGCACTTCCTGTGTTTGGACTTCGGTCCTAAGTCTGTGTATAAGATTGGGGAAAATGTGCTCTTGAGCTTTTTTTTTTTAAGCACAAATAAAACATAGAAAACTTCATTTTTTTAAAACAAAGTATATTAGAAATATTTTTTATTTACCATAAGGATTGCAATAGCAAAAATGTATTTTAAATGAGAGTGCCCATTTAAGCCCAGTATTCCTTGTATTTCTCTAGGACCTTCTTCTAGTTTAGTTACTCCTCAGTCCAATTGGTTCTTGCATGTGTAGTTTCTGTATCTTGGAGATACTGTTGATTCCAGTTTCTCTTATTGCTTTTAGCTTCTGTGTTCAGTATCTGTTTATCCTTTTGGTTTTTGTCTCTGGGTCCTTAAGTCCCTCCTGTTTATTTTATTGTCAGTTTTGCAGGTTTTACATTAGGGATATTTTCAGGGTCAGTGTTCAGGGACAGAACTAGGGAAAGATTCAGGGATAGGTAATCAGGGTCATTTTATTGTAGCTTTTCCTCTCCATCATTTTATATTCTGACGGACATTTTCATAATTAATTTGTGCCATCATCTTTCCCCATCATCATTTTGCCGTCTCTCACCAATTGTTGAGTTCCTATTCTTTTTGTTTGTTACCTGCTTACATTTATATGTTCTTTCATATACTTTGCGACTGTTTTTCTGTCATAATATCTGGCCTAACTATAAGTCATGGGGGCATCAGATTACTGGAAGCCGCTGTTAAGGTTTAAAAAGAAGAATGCTGTAAGTGAAGCTGACCTGGTTAGAATTTTTTTTTTCTTTTCATAGACAATGTATGGCCAAATGTAATAATAATACACACAGACTAATAACAGATTTACAAAACAAGTCTAAAGGTGCCTCCATCTTGCCCTAATACTTTTGTTGTGGAAGGAGGCAGCTCTCCACTCCCCTTCATCGCAGCACTTGTATTCTTTTGCTAGAATCTGAACCAACCTTGATAAGTATATCTTAAAGCAGTGGTCTCAAACTGTGGCCCTCCAGATGTTGCAAAACTTCAACTCCCAGCATGCCCGGACAGCCAACGGCTGTCCGGCCATGCTGGGAGTTGAAGTACTGCATCATCTGGAGGGCCACAGTTTGTAACCACTGTCCTAAAGAGTACCCTACGTCACACTATATTTTCTAAACTAACTCAGATTATATTCCCTAACTACTCCTAACACCCTTCCTGACCTTTAAAAAAAAAAAATTTCAGATTTTTTTTTTAAAAAAGCTCTGCATCATACTTTTCCCTTTTAGATTGTGTGTGGGCTCGTGGCAGGAGAAAGTGGGCCTTCCCCAGCAGGCGCGACGTCACTGAAGCCTGCGAGAGCCGTGCCCCGAATGCACTTCCTGAGTTTGGTCTCCTGCCAGGCCGGGAGGAGACCAAACTAACTGTTTGACTTGCGGCAGGGAACAGAACAGAGCCACCTAGTGGCCATTTTTTTTCAATCACATGAAAAACATATAAAGGTTAAGAATTTGAACAGCAAGTAAATAGCAAAGTGTCTTATAATAACGTAAGGAACAATATATTAATTGACAGGTACTCTTTAAAGAACTACTGTAAATGCAGTTTTATTAAATATAAGCAAAAGTGAAATCCAGGTGAACCTTTTGGTTTAATTCCTCCTTTTACATGTGGTTGGGAAGCCATAGTCTCATACTCGGGAAGTGAGGAGCTCGACTATAAAGCTTTTAAAGCTAGCAGGCTTCTTCCTATCACGTGTTAATCACCCGTAGACGTATCTGTCAAGCCTAGAAGGGTCAATTGCTGGGTTGGAGCTGAGCAGGGAATAGACGGCTGCAGCAGACTGCTAAAAAGCTTTTAATGGTATAATGGAGAATCTCTGCACTCTCGTTTCTATAGAAGAGGAACATCTCGGGAAGGGTTAATAAATGCATTTTCCAGAGCTGTGCCAATGTGTTCTAGCGGTGTAATTTATGATGGAGAAGAATGTCATGGCTGGTGGAGGAGGACATTTTAATCACCTTAATGGTGTCACACGTAGAGTTAATGGCCCCCTTTGAGTCTTTGTTTCTGGGGAGGGAATGCACACAGGTACTATTAGCTGTATCTGTGGAAAAGCGACATTCCCATGTAGGCTGAAATGAACAGTATTGTAATTCCACCTTTCTTTTGTAGTTGAGTAGGGATGCTTTTTTTTTTTTTTTTTTTTTTTTTTTTTTTTTGTTATGGAAGGACATAAATATGTTACATAAACCTAATGATATTTTTGTATTTTTTTTCTCAAATTAAAGTATTTGTGTGCAAACAGAACAAAGTGGGGTTTTTTTGTAACAAAGAAAATAAAATAACGAAGGCTCTTTTCACCTAATTTCTCATGTTAACCTATCCATAGCAATCCAAGAACATGTAGGGAAAAAAAAGAACATACAGAGGCGCTACATGTGCTGTGAATCCCTTATGTGATTGGGTACTAAAATAAAGCTTTTGTGGTCACCTTGTATAGTTGTGCTGGGGGCACAAAACCAATGTATATATGCGACCAGGATTTGCCTGCATCAGACTACAGTCCAGTAAATTAAGCATTATGTACATCAGAGGGTTTAAAGGCAGAGGCAGGAGGAGGATGCTGAATGGCACTGACCAGTAGCAACTAAATAAATGAACCAGTTCTAGACACGGGAGTGAAAAAAATAAATAAATAAAATCACAATTTATTATGATAAATGGACAACTCGTTCCGAGAGGATGCTCCTCTCTATAAGGTCCTTTACAACCTGATGAAGAGTGGAGCAGCCTCTCGAAACATGTTATCCTTTTATTGTTAAAATAAATTGACTTTATTTTTTTTCACTACTATTTTGAAAATTGGTTTGTATATTTTGTTACTCCCGGTCAGCACCATCTAGTAGCCTTCTTTCCTGTTGCCTCAGAATCATCTTCAAAGCCTCTGAATCTATCCATAGGGTGCTATGCACAGATCCCATGTGAACGGTGTTTTTGCCATACCATAGTGCAGCATGCATAGGCATGCATTTATTTATTTTTTTTGCAAAAAAGTCTGCCGAGCTTCCTAAAATATATATATAATGTGTTCTCCAACCTTTGACTCTCCATGGTGAAACAAGTAAACTGCCTAGAAATGTACTCAATATGGGACTGCTAAAGATAGCCAAGCACTGTACTCCCACCAAAAGTGAATGCAGCAGCGAGCATGCTTGACCACCACTTCCTTGATACAGGGGCCAAGGGTTCCCACGTTTTATTGAACGGTTAGGGTCCTAATTGTGTGGCAAAGTGATAAGCTATACATTGGGATAAACCCTTTAAAGGAAATTAGTGTCACCTGCACTAACCTGTCAGTACCGACATATAGTGCAGGTGACACTGATGACAACGGTACTCACCTTGTCCCGTTTCGTGGCGGGGGATCTCCGGTAATCTTCTCCGTTAGCTCCGCTCCCGGGTTGGGGCATGGGCAGAGCTTACTGACGTCACCGCTGCTATTCTCTAGCAGCGGGACCCAGCAGTGAGCAGCATCAATGATGTCACTAAGCTCCGCCTATGTCCCAAGCCGGGTGCCCGGAGCTGGAGCTAACGGACAAGATTACCGGAGATCCCCGCCACGGAACGGGACAAGATAAGTGCCATTTGTCATCTGCTCTTTCAGTACCGACAGGTTAGTGCAGGTGACACTGGCAAGAGATTTCCTTTAAACCTGAAATGAGACCTAAACAATCCAAAATATATAATACACACTGATCAGCCATAACAATAAATCCAGCCTTCTTATTATGCATTAAGTGGTACCATAATCTGTCTTGGCATACACTTATCAGCCAAAATTTACAGCTGTAATAAATAACACTGAGTTATCTCGTGACAATGACGCCATTCTGGGAGTAAGAAATATAGCAAGTGAACAGTCAGTTCTTAAAGTTTGTCGAAAGAAGGAATCCGAGCAAATCAAACAAGGACTAAAATATGATGTCTAGACAATGAGTCAGAGCATCTCCAAAACACCATGGCTTGTTGGGATGTTCCTGGTATGAAGTGGTTGGTACCTACTGAAAGTCATCCAAGGAAGGACAACTGGTGAACTTGTGGTGGATGATCATGGTTCATTGAGTTGTATGGGGAGTGAAGACTCACCTGTCTCGTCTGAACCCAAAGAGCTTCTGGGCATATTGATGTTTCCTTTTACATCACGTGGACATCATGGTGCATGCGCATCACTTAACTGGAAAGAGGTGACACCAGACTGCACTATGGGAAGAAGACAAGCTAGGAAAGCAGTGTGATGCTATGGGCCAGGGGTACTCAACTATTTTTAATGAGGGTCCACTTATCCAGCTCTGCCATCCGGTGAAGGTCTGAGCTGAACGCTAAGGCCTGGTTCACAAATAGCGGCCTCAGTGCCATAAAAGAAAGAGCAAACCAGCAACTGAAGTGTGGAGGATGTATGACCTGAATACTGCCACACACTGTACCCCTGAATATAATACTGCCGCAAACTGTACCCCTGAATATAAAACTGCCACACACTGTACCACTGAAAATAATTCTGCCACACACTGTACCCCCTGAATATAATACTGTCAAATACTGGGCTCCTGGTATATTACTGCCACATACTATGCCCTTAGTATATTACTATTACACACTATTCCCCTGCATTATTATTATTGCCACACGCTATGCCCCCAAATACATTTTCGACAAACGCTGTGCCCTGTACCGACTAATTGTACCTCGGTGACCCAAATAATTGATGCCACTGTGACCCCAGAATTAATGATGCCACTGTGACCCAGAATTAGTGATGCCACTGTGCCCCCAGAATTAGTGATGCCACTGAGCCCCCAGAATGAATTATGCCACTTTGCCCTCAGAATTAATGATGCTGCTGTGCCCCCAGAATTAATGATGCCACTGTGCCCCCAGAATTAATGATGCCACTGTGCCCCCAGAATGAAGGAAGCCACTGTGCCCTTACATGTAGTTTGTAACAACTGGAGAGCCACTCCCATCGTGCACAGACAGAAGGTCATGATGGGAGCTGTAGTGCTACAACAACTGGAGAGTCACAGTTGGGGGAACACAAATTTGTACCTGAGAGCTTGGCTCACGTCACAGGTCTAGTGCTGCTCTGGCCTCTTCTAGTCAGGCCTGGCCGAAGCAGATGATGCAGGCAGTGCTAATCGCGCTACCTGCATCATAGGAGAAGCGCCGGGCAGGGAACACAGTGCTCCCTCGCTCCTGGCTGCGGCTATTCATTTAAAGACCCCTATACAAATGAATGCGGGGAGATCCGGCCAGAGGTCCGGATGACTGGCGGCTGTGGTCCGGATCTGGACCACCGTCCGCCAGGTGAGTACCCCTGCTATAGGCAATATTTTTCTGGGAAACCTTGGGTTCAGCTTCATGTGGATGTTACTTTGACACAGACCATTACCTAAACATTGTGCAGACCTTGTCTCCCCTTTGTGCCAGTGTTTTCCCCTAATGGCAGTGACCTCTTTCAGCGGGATAGTTTTTTGGCCACACTGCAAACATTGTTCAGGAATAGTTTAAGGAACATGACTCTTGTCTCCAAATTCCTTAGATCTCGACATGATCGATCATCTGTGGGATGTGCTGGAAATGCTAGTCCATGGATGCTGCAGTTAAAGGGATTATCCGGCCAGAGACCTCTTATCCCTTATCCAAAGATAGGTGATAAGATGTCTGATTGTGGGGGCTCGCCGCTGGAACTCCCCAAGAGTCCTGGCCTCTATTGGTCAGATCTGTCATGGTAGCACAAAGATGACTTACCCAATATAAGGCAGTTGGTTTTAATATTATGGCTGAATTTGAACCTCAAGAATGAAGTGTCAGTGTTGCCCATAACTACCAACAAGATTTACTTTTTTTATTTATCCATGTTTGCACCTAAGAGGATCTCATTGATCTCATTGGTTGCTGCAGGTCACAAAAACACTATGGGGGAGATTTATGAAGAGTTGCGGAGTTGCCCATAGCAACCAATCAGATTGCTTCTTTCATTTTTGAAAAGGCCTCTGAAAATATGAAAAGAAGCAATTTGATTGGTTGCTATGGGCAACTAAGCAACTTTTCCCTTGAACAGGTTTTGATAAATCTCCCCCTATATTTTATTATTTTATTAGATTAGTTCCTATATGCGATATTCTTTGTAGGCCGTTAATTGTTGTAGGATTTCTCCCCATTTATTCCAGATTCCCTAGTAAAGCGCCTATGGCGTTGGTGAGCACGCTCTTGTCCTGAAATGACTGGTAACACAACAGCTGCTCCGCACCCAGCTCCGTTACAGCCAGTTAAAGCAACATAAATCATCTTTCCCCCACAGCAGCCATGTACAGAACGCGGTGCTACTCTGCCGCCTCATATCAAGAATTGAAGATTTAATTGTTTTTTAATCTTACAGAATTTATCCTAGATTACGGATATATTGGGGTTGCGTCGTACAGGATATAAATGCGTGCAGAACGTGTCTATATGCAGCTCATCCTCACTTATGAGCATTGTAGCCAGGATTTAGGAATATATTCTAGTGTTTCTTTTCTTACAAAGAATATTAATGGTGGTGTATTCCTTCTTCTCTGTGTAGTCCTCCCAATATTCTAGTAAGGTTGGAAATGTAAGTCCTTGAGTTGTTCTTTCCAGTAAAGGTTTTCCGTACACATCGATTAGCACTGTTTTTTTTGTTGTTTTTTTTACCGCCACGCACTTCATCAATGTGAATGGATGCAGTTCTGCAATGTGGATTTTGACACCCGCCAACAGTCGCTAACAAGTCAAAGTATCATTGTCTATTCAGCCATTTACCCACTTTCAAATTATTGCATGCGTACAAGCCATATAGCCAAGAATCAAGATTTGTGGTAAATTTCTGCATGGTTTAGGTGTGTGGAAAAAAGATGGTGAAAATGAAGTGTTTTGGCACAGTGAACCCTTATTCACAGGATAGGAAATACGTGTCTGATTGCTGGGGATCCAACCTCTGGGACCCCTCGCCGCAATAGGATGGGGCTTCAGTTTTAATGGGGGACAGTGCACATACTTGAGTGCTGTCTCTACTCTACTTTCTCTGGCACCCCCATAGACGAGTACATGCATTGCTGATCCATTTCATATGAATGCTTCAGTAGTCAGTTCTCGAGATTGGGGGTGGGGGCTTGGGGTTGTTTTGCTATGGTCAGAACTGCCTGCAAACTCTTATCCCCTCATGTTTTTTTTTTTTTTTTTTTTTTTTTTTTTAAGTATTTATTTATACATTTTACATAACAAGTAAAAACACTGTACAAGCGAGACACTCTAGATATCTCCACAAAAGCTCCGTCACAACCATCAAAAGTATATCAGATAAGTGCAGCAGATAGAGCCAGGGCAATCGTGAAGACCCCAGATATAACTGCCCAACACACCGACAAACATACACACTCACACACACCACGCAAACACTTGGGGGAACCCTAAACCACCATTTGAGAGTAAGATAGTAAAAACCTTTACTGAGGAGAACTTGCACATTCAGAGGAGACAACCGACTCTCCCAGTATCAACTAGGGCATCCAGACTTTGTAAAATTTTTTTGGGCTTCTATAGTTAATATAAAGGGTTCTACACAATGGAGTATATTTATTAACCAAGTTAAATCAACGGGACATAGGGTGGAGGAGAGGTATCTTTCCACGCCATTACCACTACCTTATGGGCACAAAACAGCAAAAAGCTTATGGGAGCCTGACCCCAATTCATTAATTAGACCTAACAAACAAACTGAAGGGGTGAAGACGAGAGGTAATTCCAGATGATCCGCCAGAAACTGCATTACCGCTCTCCAAAAGGGAACCACACACTGACCACTCCATACAGCATGCAAGAATGACCCTCTATCAACCTGTCAATGAAAACAGATATCAGAGGAGGAAACCCCTATACGAAAAAGCTTAGCCGGAGTGTAATACAAATGCAAATATAAATCTAGATTGGATAAGCATATCTTGAGCACTAACCACCGTAGGGGAATAAGTGTCAGAAACCTCCTTCCACTGTCCCTCCAAGAGGTCCGGTATATCCTCAACAAATTTCAGGTAGGTGAACGCAAAGGGATCAGTCCCCACAGACTGAAGCAGAGCATACGCCTGTGTCAACTGCTTAGAGATGTCAGTGGTAGCCAGGAGCAACTCCACATCAGAAAATGCAGGGGTCACATCAAGAGAGCCAAATTGTGCCAGGACCGCATGTCACAGTTGAAGATACCGAAAATGGGCACTCCGACCATACCACAGTTCTAATAGGTGACAGCAACTTAGCATAAGGAGTACAGGGTGGGCCATTTATATGGATATACCTTAATAATATGGGAATGGTTGGTGATATTAACTTCCTGTTTGTGGCACATTAGTATATGTGAGGGGGAAACTTTTCAAGATGGGTGGTGACCATGGCGGCCATTTTGAAGACGGCAATTTTGAATCCAACTTTTGTTTTTTCAATAGGAAGAGGGTCATATGACACATCAAACTTATTGGGAATTTCACAAGAAAAACAATGATGTGCTTGGTTTTAACACAACTTCTTTCATGAGTTATTTACAAGTTTCTGACCACTTGTAAAATGTGTTCAATGTGCTGCCCATTGTGTTGGATTGTCAATGCAACCCTCTTCTCCCACTCTTCACACACTGATAGCAACACCGCAGGAGAAATGCTAGCACAGGCTTCCAGTATCCGTAGTTTCAGGTGCTGCACATCTCGTATCTTCACAGCATAGACAATTGCCTTCAGATGACCCCAAAGATAAAAGTCTAAGGGTGTCAGAGCGGGAGACCTTGGGGGCCATTCAACTGGCCCACGACGACCAATCCACTTTCCAGGAAACTGTTCATCTAGGAATGCTCGGACCTGACACCCATAATGTGGTGGTCACCATCTTGCTGGAAAAACTCAGTGAACGTGCCAGCTTCAGTGCATAAAGAGGGAAACACATCCTCATGTAGCATTTTTGCATATCCAGTGGCCTTGAGGTTTCCATTGATGAAGAATGGCCTCACTATCTTTGTACCCCATATACCACACCATACCATCAATTTTTGTGTTCAAACAGTCTTAGTGTCAGATCAACAGTGGTGGTTTTGTTTGTTAACTTCACCATTCACATAAAAGTTTGCCTCATCACTGAACAAAATCTTCTGCGTAAACTGAGGGTCCTGTTCCAATTTTTGTTTTGCCCATTCTGCAGCACCTGGAACTACGGATACTGGAAGCCTGTGCTAGCATTTCTCCTGCGGTGTTGCTATCAGTGTGTGAAGAGTGGGAGAAGAGGGTTGCAGTGACAATCCAACACAATGGGCAGCACATTGAACACATTTTATAAGTGGTCAGAAACTTGTAAATCACTCATGAAAGAATAAAGTTAATACCAAGCACATCATTGTTTTTCTTGTGAAATTCCCAATAAGTGTGATGTGTCACATGACCCTATTCCTATTGAAAAAACAAAAGTTGGATTCAAAATAGCCGCCATGGTCACCACCCATCTTGAAAAGTTTCCCCCCTCACATATACTAATGTGCCACAAACAGGAAATTAATATCACCAACCATTCCCATTTTATTAAGGTGTGTCCATATAAATGGCCTACCCTGTATATCTATACAAGACATTAGTCAGAGATTCATACAAACCCATCAGAGCGCCTGCCAAAGCCGTAGACACATTAGAGAGATCCAGGTAGATCCGCCAGGCAATGTACATGAGCTTGGACGCTAAGAAATAATTATACATATTTGGAGCAGCAAGACCACCCCATTGCTTTAGCGCCTGCAGCAACACCTGACCCATGGAGGAGCTTATGAGACCACTCAGCTTAATAAAGAATTTCTTGGGATGAATCACAGGGAAAATGTGAAAAATATATCAATACTTAGGGAGATATATAATTTTAAAGATATTAATCCTACTCGCTAATGATAAGGGTAAAGATGATCAAGCCAGCAACCGGGTAGCCGTAGAAGAGACAACAGGATCGAGATTTAAAGATAAATAATCCCTTAGACACAGAGAAACCTCCACCCTCAAATACTTAAACCGAGCAACCACCTGGAGACTATTGGAAAGAGAGGGCAGAAGAACAGCAGCCATGGATAAAGGCATCAGAGATTACTTTGACCAGTTGACCCACAGCCCCGAAAAAGAGCCAAACAGTTCAAGAAGATCAAATAACGCCCTCATGGAGCCCTCGACATCAGCGAGATATAGTATCATCCGCATACATGGACACCCTCTCCTCCAAGGGTCGGTCCCTGGCTTATCCCACGTATAGAAGGGGAAGCTCGGATGGCCGCTGCCAGGCATTCCACAGCCAGGGCAAGCAAAAAAGGGGACAGAGGGCACCCTTGAAGTGTACCTCTGCTCAACTGAAATGACTCAGAGACCTCCAGATTTGTACGTATCCTAGCCTTAGGGCTTTCATACAGCAACTTCACCCACGCCCAAAACTTGGGGCCAAACCGAAGAACCCCACAACAAGCACCAAAGTTAAGACCACTCAACTGAATCAAAAGCCTTGTAAACATTTAAGCTAACAACATATCCCGGAGAATCTTCGTCCTCAGCCGCAGCAATTTTATGTTGCAACCGCTTGACATTAATATCCATGGTACACACTGTCAGGTGGCCACAGATGGGATATTCACAGCGCACACAATAGTAACAGTTCTTCCTAATAAAGCACCAAAAGTTACAGCAGTAGTTGTAGAGCACACACACAGGAGAAGGCCGAGCAGGTGCTGTACCAGTAGGCTCAGCAGTATTCACTAACAGCAGCAGATAGGATCTTCACAGCACAATCCACAAATGCAGTCCGCTCAGGTATAGCGCCACAAGTCACAGTAGTACTCAGGGTCAAGCGGCAGCAGATGGGATATTCGCAGCGCACACCACAAACTCAGTCCTTTAAAGGTGTAGCACCAGAAGTTACAGCAGTACTTGTGGACAGGCAGCGGTAGATAGGATATTCCCAGCGCACACCACAGATGCAATCCTTACAGGTGTAGCACCACAAGTCACAGAAGCACCCCCAGGCAAACAGCAGCAGATGGGATATCCACAGCACACACCACAGATGCAGAAGTTTCAGGTGTAGCACCACAAGTCTCAGAAGTAACTCGCAGCCAAATGGCAGCTGATGGGATTTTCACAGCATACACCACATGCAATGGCTTCTCAGCAGGAGCACCGCAAGTCTCAGCAGTATGCAGCAGTGTTTGGCTGTAGAGGGGTGGCAAACAGCTGCACTCCAGAAGGCAATATTAGGAGGCAGAGTAACAGAGGGCCCAGCAAGCCCACTCAGCAGAACACAGTCCCTCAACAGTGGATCACTTCTCAATCAGGGGCTACAATACAGGACACCAGGGAGGCACCGCACAGTCCAGCAGCTCACACAGTGCTCCAATGCAGCAGGCAGCTCTGGCCAGCCAGGTTGTAACAGATGAGGCCTCCATCCCGCCACACAGTCTTATCCCGAGGGAATTACTAAGGAGACGGAGCTGACCTGCCCAGGAAGGACAATGGTGGCCCCTCCACTGCAGAAGCTCCAAAGGGGATCACAGGGTCTGTGTCCAGCCCGTTCCCTTCAGTCCGCTCCCTCTCAGCCACCAGTCTTCCGCTGCCCCAGCCGCCCTCCGGACTGTAGGACCGGACCAGGCCCAGCTACCGCCGCTCACCCCTCCGGAAGCAGCAGCAGAGGACCGGACACCGCCAGGGTCATTCAGGCAAGTTGGAGCCCACTCAAGATGATTAGCACAGGGTAAGAAGAGCCAGGCTAGCGGGAGCACAGAAGTGTGCGACCTCTCAGCTCGCCATGCAGGCCACACCCCCCTTATCCCCTCTTTTTAATGTGAACATTCTATACGGACAATTTATTTATTTATTTATTTTTTATGGCTGCACATATACTTAGTGGTTGTATGTTGCAAGGGCAATAACCATTTGGCGTACAGATTTGTACAAAAGCATATTCTAGCAAAAACTTTTTGGATTTTCTGCCGGGAAAATATGTAGCATATATAGCAGAGTTTATGGGACAGCGAGACAAAGATCGCTGAGGAAGTTAAATGTGCTACTGTATGCATATCCCCGCACTTTCTCCTAATCGGTATGGTCTCAGCACTGTGACCCCGACCCTTCAAAAACTTTTGACTTGTGTAAAGTTTTTTTTTTTTTTTTTTAATTGACAGTGTCCATTTAAGTAGAGTTTTCTTAAGTTCTCTTTATTCTTCTATTAACCACTTGCAGACCACCCAGGCATTTACTACGGGGGGATAGCAGTTTACTCTGCAAGGAGGTTCCTGATTGTCCTTGCAAAGTCTGCAGCAGCTTGGAAATTGCACAGCTACAGGAGGGTTAACAGCACCCGGGCTCTCTAGAGAGAAGGCAGAGATGGTTTATTACTGTCCCTGCCTCCCCGATTGCTGTATACACTGCTCAATGAGCGCTGTGTATACAGCTCAGCAGAAGCCATAAAGCTTCCTGATTTCCACTCTGGCAGTGTGATCGGCAGGTGCCGGGATGCTTCAAAAGCCGCTGATTCTTAGCAGACCCAGAGTGGCCTTGCACTGAGCAGTAGTCAAGGTTACAGCGTAAATGGTTTAAAGCAAGAAAAAATATGCTTTTAATTTTATTTATTGTTTAAATTTTTATTTTTATGACTTTATGCACAATATGTAAAACAAAAAATGTCTATATAAAAAAATTTAAACAATCAAAACAAAGGGCTCAAACAACAGATTTTTATTATAGATTTTTAGATCCACATTTACTAAAACAAAAAAATTGTCTGCCCATGGAGGGGGGAAACTTGGCCCGGTCTAGAAGTGGTTAAATTAAATTCCAGGCATATGAAAAAATGATGTGTCCTCCATTATATATGCAGCATTTGCCTGTTTTAACCCTCAGTAAAATTTAGGCCATTAACGTCTGTGAAAATGAAGGGGGGTTCACTGTTTATAATATTGTTGGTGTCTTCCGCTTGCTCTAAACAGCGCCTCATGCTTGGCTTCACTTACTGCCTAATTATACGTACGGCTTTGACAAATGACATTCCTGGCTTTTCTGGCCATCTTTACTGACCTTGTCATCATTACTGATGACTAGATCGAGCCGCTTCAAGCAAATGAACCAGCTGAGCATTTTATTGGCATCATTTATTAGTTACCATCTTCTGTTCTCTTCCCACAGAATAGCAAGAACTGGCGGGCTGCCGTCGACCTTAGCGGGAGGCTTCTGAATGCCCATGGGCAAGGGTATGGCAAGAGTGGTCAGCCGACTAACCACACCACTGACTCACTGCAGGTGAGAACACTATTTATTGTTCGGCCGACTGCTTTAGTAAAAAAAAAAAAGAATAAACTAATTGCGCAAAGACTAATGGAGGTGCTGCCGGAGCAGCCGGTCAGATTTCTGTGGTGTGCGGGGATCAGATGGCAGAGCCTATTCCTCCATTTTCTTCCTGCACTGATGTTCATCAATGAGGCCCATTTGGATGGAGTTAAGTTGTTCCTTAAATTCCTGAATGTTTTTATGTATCTTAATGAATTGAGAAAACTGACTTGAGAGCTCTGGTGCCTTGATTCTGTTTTTATTCTGCTGCTACTCCCTTTTCCTAAGATATAGGGGTTGTACTAGTAAGTTGACTATCTGCACTTCTACCCAAATATAAGTGCAGATGAGTGGGAACTTTATTTGAAAAAGGGGTCTGAATGCTAGGCTTGGGTGCAAGCCTGATTCATGTCCCCTCTACCCCTTATTCACCCCCCTCAGCCTGATTCATGCCCCCTCAGCTTCCTACTCACACACTCCTAAACCTGATTCATGCCCCCTCAGCTTCATATTCTCCCCCTAAACCTGATTCATGCCCCCTTATCCTTATAGCCACATCCCTAGAGCCTAGTTTATGCCCCTCAGTCCCATATTCCCACTCATGTTTACCCCCTCAGCTTCATATTAATGCCCATCAGCCTCATAGTCGTGCCCCTCGGCCTCATATTTGACATTTCCTGTGTGTCAGGACCTGATATTGCAGGAACCCAGGCAGTGTCAGAAAGGAAGGTCTTGCCCCCAAGTACTAAAACAGTACTAGAGCGTTGGCTGTTCGGGCATGGTGGGAGTTGTAGTTTTGCAACATATGGGGATTCATAGTTCTAGGGAACTTGGCAGATTACTTATATATATACTCTGTGATGACCTGTTATGATGACTATGTTGCCTGATCAAAACCCCTTCTTGATCAACCACAGCTTTTTTTTCTAGAGCAGTGGTCCCCCCAACCAGTCCTTAAGGCCGACCAAAATAAAGCATTTCTCCAGTCACTTCATTGGTATAGAACAGTGAAAAGTTTAATTCCTGGATTGCTGGTGGTCTTGAGGAATGGATTGGGGACCACTGTTGGAGGCAACCAAAAAGTATTTACTGCTATATCATGGGAAAAGCCAAAGTCTATAGTCGGAAAATTACCTTTTGTCAAAATGACAACTTATCCCCTTGGTGATAAGTGTCTAATCAGTGGGGATCAGACCACTGGGACCCCAATTTATCATGAGAATGGAAATCCCAAGTACCCCTGTTGTAATGATAGTGTTTTTTTGTTTTGTTTTTTTGTGATGGGGCGGGAGTTAAAGGGGGTACTCTGCCCCTAGACATCTTATCCCCTATCCAAAGAATAGGGGATAAGATGTCTGATCGTGGGGGTCCCACCACTGAGGACCTCCGCGTTCTCTCCTGCAGCAACCCTGTCATCAGCTGCACAGAGCGAAGTTCGCTCCGTGCCTGATGACTCACGATACAGGTGCCAGAGGATCATGATGTCACAGCCCCGCCCCCTCAATGCAAGCCTATGGGAGGGGGAGTGACGGCCACCATGCCCCCTCCCATAGACTTGCATTGAGGGGGCAGGGCGTGACGTCGCAGGGGGGCGGACCCTGTATCGTGAGTCATCAAACACGGAGAAAACTTTGCTCTCTGCTGCTGATGACAGGGTTGCTGCAGGAGAGATCGTGGGGGTCCCCAGTGGTGAGACCCCCGTGATCAGACATCTTATCTCCAACCTTTGAATAGGGGATAAGATGTCTAGGGGCAGCATACCCCTTTTAAAAGAGGCACTCATTGTCACTGCAGCAGTGCACATACTTGACAACCACTCAATTCAGACAAGCAATTGGGATGCCCATTCTCGTAATTGGTGGTGGTGGTGGTGGTGGGGGGGGGTCATAGGAGTCATAAACATCACCTATCATGTACCTTGCCACACAGCCTGAAAATAAGCTGACACTTCCTGTTCTGTAGAAATATCTTTCCAGCACCCTCTTCTTTTCACAAAAAGGATTACAATAAAAAGTTCCATTTTAACACAAGGTTCTCCATTCACAATAGGTGATGGTCACAGCTGCCCTCCTCTCCCTCCCTGCACATGATCTCTGCACAGAGCGTGCCCACAACACTCTCCCAAAGAAGTCAACGAGTCATAAATAAATAAAACATTTTATAACTAATTATTTCTGTCTTCTCCTACATTTCACTTTAAAGAATAGTATGAAACGTGATTAGATGGGGGTTGTTTTTTTGTTTTATCTTGCACCTCTCCTGTTGCTGTGATGGGTGCCTGTTTGGCCCCTTTCACACTATAAAGTTGCTCCATTAGAAGACCCGTTATAAACCTCCATTAGAAAAGCCTTAAAAATGGATGTTAAACGGCCGTTCCAAAATCCCATTAAAGTCTATGGGATTTTTTGATTACCCGTTATGACCCGTTATAGCTCGTCATGAATAACGGATGTTATTTGTGACGGAAGAAAAAATGGCACATGCACTTGCTCAGAAGAGGTGACATCAGCAGACTCCTGCAGTGCTGAGGGACTACTACTACTCCCATCATGGAACAGTCTTGTTTCCATGATGGGAGTAGTAATTCCCCGGCTACGGGAGTCTGCCGGTGGCTGGGAAGGCTACATTAGTGTTTGTACTACAACCCCCATCATGGAACAGACTCTTTTCCATGGTGGGGGTTGTAGTACGGGGCAGAGGGATTGATCGCACCGGGTTTCACTTCTGAGACCTGATGCGATTAGAAGTTATCAAACAGGGGAGCGGGCGGCATGCTCCACTCCCCTGCAATGTACGATGTACTTTACTTTCATTTTTAAATTCCCCGCGGGGAGCCCTGAATTGGCAGTACTAAGGAGTCATTCAGGGCTCCCAGCAAGGTTTTCAAATAGAAGTGCTGCGGTGGGGAAAGATATATAGAATCGCTGAGTGGGGGGGTATATGTCTGGCCCCCGCAGCGCATATATATTGTCCCGCGCAGCGCGTGTGTGTGTATGTATATGTGTATATGTATGTATATATATATATATATATATATATATATATATATATATATTCCTCCAGCAGCATGTGCTGCTGATAGAATACTTGTCAATTATAGTGCTGCGAAGGCATATGATTATATAAGTGCTGTGGGGACAGACATATGGATATATGTCTGACCCCTGCAGCGCATGGCCCTAAATGTTGGCACCTATGAATTTTTTCAAGAAAATTAAGTATTTCTCACAGAGACGGATTGCAGTACACATGTTTTGCTATACACATGTTTATTCCCTTTGTGTATATTGGAACGAAACCAAAAAAGAGGAAAAAAAGCAGATTGGACATAATGTCACACCAAACTCCAAAAATGGGCTGGACAAAATTATGTAAAAATACGATTGTTTCAAGCATGTGATGCTCCTTTAAATTTACCTGGGGCAAGTAACAGATGTGGGCAACATAAAAATCACACCTGAAAGCAGATAAAAAGGAGAGAAGTTCACATAGTCTTTGCATTGTGTCACACTAAGCATGGGCAACAGAAAGAGGAGAAGAGAACTGTCTGAGGACTTAAGAACCAAAATTGTGAAAAAATATCAACAATCTCAAGGTTACAAGTCCATCTCCAGAGATCTAGATTTGCCTTTGTCCACAGTGCGCAACATTATCAAGAAGTTTGCAACCCATGGCACTGTAGCTAATCTCCCTGGGCGTGGACGGAAGAGAAAAATTGATGCAAGGTGTTAACGCAGGATAGTCTGGATGGTGGATAAGCAGCCCCAAACAAGTTCCAAAGATATTCAAGCTGTCCTGCAGGCTCAGGAAGCATCAGTGTCAGTGCAAACTATCCTTCGACATTTAAATGAAATGAAACGCTATGGCAGGAGACCCAGGAGGACCCCACTGCTGACATAGAGACATAAAAAAGCAAGACTACATTTTGACAAAATGAACTTATGTAAGCCAAAATCCTTCTACGAAAACATCTTGTGGCCAGATGAGACAAAGATAGAGCTGTTTTTGGTAAAGCACATCATTCTACTGTTTACCGAAAACGGAATGAGGCCTACAAAGAAAAGAACACAGTACCTACAGTGAAATATGGTGGAGGGTCAATGATTTTTTGCAGTTGTTTTGCTGCCTCTGGCACTGGGTGCCTTGAATGTGTGCAAGACATCATGAAATCTGAGGATTACCAATGGATTTTGGGTTGCACTGTACAGCCCAGTGTCAGAAAGCTGGGTTTGCGTCTGAGATCTTGGGTCTTCCAGCAGGACTATGACCCCAAACATATGTCAAAAAGCACCCAGAAATGGATGGCAACAAAGCACTGGAGAGTTCTGAAGTGGCCAGCAATGAGTCCGGATATAAATCCCGTTGAATACCTGTGGAGAGATCTTAAAATGGCTGTTGGGAAAAGGCGCCTTCCAATAAGAGACCTGGAGCAGTTTACAAAGGAAGATTGGTCCAACATCCCGGCTGAGAGGTGTAAGAAGCTTATTGATGGTTATAGGAAGCGACTGATTTCAGTTATTTTTTCCAAAGGGTGTGCAACCAAATATTAATTTAAGGGTGTCAATAATTTTGTCCAGCCCATTTTGGAGTTTGGTGTGACATTATGTCCAATTTGCTTTTTTTCCTCCATTTTTTGGTTTATTTCCAATACACACAAAGGGAATAAATATGTATATAGCAAAACGTGTGTTACTGCAATCCTTTTCTATGAGAAATACTTCATTTTCAATTTCAAGGATGCCAACATTTATGGCCATGACTGTATAGGGGGAAATCATGCATAAATAAATCTTCTTTGCAGGGGAGTGGAGCATCCCGCCCGCTCCCCTGTTTAATAACTTCTAATCGCATCGGGTTTTAGAAGTAAGACCCAGTGCGATCAATCCCTCAGCCCCTGTACTACAACCCCAATCATGGAGCAGAGTCTGTTCCATAATGGGAGTAGTAGTAGTCCCGGCTGTAGGAGCCTGTAGGCAGAAGTGTTAAAACGGCCATATATGACGGATCTTATAACGGGTCGTAACGGATGAATATGCCCGTTGTTTTTCCGGACGTTGTTCAGCCTTTAGCACCCGTTATTTCATCCATTATTATATATCCGTTTTTAAGAGATAAATAATGTTTAATAACGGATGAATACTCATAGTGTGAAAGAAGCCTTATTGCCATCCTGTCCCATTTAAGTAAACCAGATGCCCCCCCTCCCCAGTTCCTGGTCCTGTGAGCTGTATAGCACCCATTAGTAAAAGCCTCTATTTAACCTGCCCCGGTATCAGGTTTTCTATAACAAAATAAAGGCTTAGAAGTTGTAAAGAGTACAGTAAAAGTTATTTGTTAGCTGCGATCACTAGGACTCCTCTGTTCCATACATCTACGAGTCCCTTTGGGATTTCCATTGTGATTACTTTCAGCCGTCACACAGCTGTTTGGGCGGCATTACGTTTCATCAGCGCAAGATCTGGGTCAGTGGCTTCTGGGGTATAAGACATTGAGGATATGGATGGTACGTGGATTTATGGCTGCATTTCTATAGCTATAGATTTTCAGTAAATGTGGCTGCATTACTTAAAGGAGACTTTCTTATGATGATTTATTCTTAAATCCACCAAATAATGGAAGTGGAAACCTACAGACATACCAGCTAGACTGACATTATTTTTACTGTAGTGTCCCAGTATATTCTTATTATTATTTAATTTTTTTTCTTCTTAAACATGCTAGGAGTAAATTAGTTTGCATGTATGCTTGTGTATGTGTGTGTGTATATGTATATAATATATATTTATATATTTATATATATATATATATATATATACACACGCGTGAAACTCGAAAAATTTGAATATCGAGCAAAGTTGATTCATTTCAGTAATGCAACTTAAAAGGTGAAACTAATATGAGAGAGACTCATTACTTGCAAAGCAAGATAGTTCAAGCCGTGATTTGTCATAATTGTGATGGTTATTGCTTACAGCTCATGGAAACCCCAAATCCACAATATATGATATGATTTGGGAGCCATGTCATCTGCTGGTGTTGGTCACTGTGCTTCATTAAGTCCAGGGTCAACACATCCGTCTACCAGGAGATTTTGGAGCACTTCATGCTTCCTTTCCTTTTAAGTTGCATTAATGGAATACAATGAAATTGTGCATGATATTCATCGAGTTTCACGTGTGTGTATGTGTCTATATATATATCTGTGTGTGTGTGTGTAGAAAGAAAGCAGGGGTAGATCAGCACTACACATAAAGTGAACAGATGCAAGTGTTTGCCCTGGTCAGAAGGCCTTGGATAAATCCAACAAAAAGCAATTTGCTGCAGCACGCTTGGGGCATGTTCCCACTTGGCGTACACTCAGCATATTTCATGCCACGCAAAATCTGCAGCAGGAAATACGCTGCGTATCCCTCGCTCACCATACACACAAGGCTTTCCGGCGGCAGCCCTATGTGCGCAGTGAGTTTTGGAGGTGGAGTCGCGCATCACAGTCACGCCGGCACACGGCCCTGCCTCCCAAACTCACTGCACACATAGGGCTGCTGCCAGAAAGCCTTGTGTGTATGGTGAGCGAGGGATACACAGCGTATTTCCCGCTGTTGCTGCAGATTTTGCGCAGCGTGAAATGCGCTGCGTATACGCCAAGTGGGAACATGCCCTTTATAGTGAAAATAGTAACTGTTTATTCCAATCCAAACATGTGTTAAAAAAAAAAAAAAGAAAAATGCAACGTTTCAGCTGCCCATGCAGCCTTTTTTCAAGCATGAGTACAAGTGACCAACTCAGTGGTATAAAACATGTGCAAAACAATTCACAATTAACCACAATCAATATTACAATAATACGAAAAAAGTGATGAAATATCAACAGTGTACATATATACTAGGAAGAGAGTATAATATAAAGTGCAAGATGTAAGGATACACACATTACAGTATCGGCATTAGTACAATATGGGAAAACAGTAAAATATGCTCAATCAGGTGCACGTGTAGATAATAACAATAATAATCAGCGGCGGGGGCGGCAACGACTGCACTTGCCAATAAACAGAAAGTATCATAGTTGATCATACTGTAACCTCGCCATCACGGCGTACACGCATTGCGCATGTCTAATATATATGTACGGTATATGTGATGTGTGTGTATGTATGTAATTATAATAGTATAAATGAAATATTATATTTTATTAAAAAAAAGCGTATCATATATATATATTTTTTTTTTTAAACTGATTAGGGACAAATGTGGAAACATGCTATCTGTTAGTAATGTTTCTTTTTTTCAGATTGTAATTTTTATTTCATTATTTTGTACATTATTCTGGGGACTGCCATATATATAGGACTTCTGCTTTGTTAGGCCCCATTCACACTACCAGGAGAAAAAATGCTGCTTGCGCCGTCTTTTTCTCCCGCTGAAAAACGGCACTGCCCGACGGACCCCATTGACTATAATGGGGTCCATTGTGACCTTCTGTTGCCCATCAAAATGAAGGCAGTCAAACAAAAAAAAAAGTTTGATACCCGTTTTCGCAACGGCAGTGTGAAAGAAGCCTTAGCAGCATTTAGAGATAAGTTTTACAGTAGACAGGAAGATACCCTATTTATTTCTATGGAGAATGTTGTGGGCATGCTCTGCGCTGAGGTCATTGTGAAGAGGAGAAGAGCTGTGACCGTCACCTATTACGAATGGCCTAATCCTATCTTATCTATACCCTGGTGTCAACTTTTGGGGGACACAGACTGTGGGTGTATCTTGCTGTCTCTAGGAGGTGTGACACTATTGTGATAAAAAAAAAAAAAAGTAAGCTCCTCCCAGCAGGATACACCCACCTTCAGGCTCTGAGCTAGTCAGTTTAAGCTTAGTGTCTAAAGGAGGTGGACGTGGTCTGGGTTGCTCCAGACCAGGTCTTCAAATTTTTTAGTTTTCCTAGTTAGGGACGTGTTAGTTTATTCCTTTTCTTTTCTGTTTTCAGGTGGGGACTCAGGGACTGCGGTTCCCCGTTTCCCCATTGCAAGTGAGGGGGCACAGACATTGCGTATATGCGCTGTTAACCCCCCCCTCGCCAACGGTCAGCGCTTGGGTGGTACCTCACGGGTCCGGGTCCCCCTTTTTCCCTGCTCGCCTCGCTCGCGCATAGCAGCCAGACGTGATGCAGGTAACTAATGCTGGCTGAAGACTTCACTGAAGACTACAGTAGGTGAGCTCTTCTGACTGAGGTAAGTACTTCCTCTTTTTTCTCCATAGGTACGGACTCGCAGCAGCTGGAGACCCCCTGTTTTGGCCCTCCTTCAGTTTTTGGGGCTAGCTTACAGGGGCTGCACTTTATTTTTGGGGGAGCAGTGGCTCCTGAAGGGACATCATATATGGGGCACTTCACTTGTGTGTGTGTGTGTGCTTGGGTGACTACGTGCACAGTGCCTTATTCCGGCACTTCACTTTGTGTGCGTGTGTGTGATTGGTGTTACTTTGCCTTATATGTGGCTGGCAGCCACGGCGCTGTCCCGGGCCGGGCGCTCTCAGCGCCGGCTTACTTTCACTTTGTTGGCAGCGTCTTATACGCGGCTGACAGCCGCGGCGCTGCTATGAGCCAGGCGCTTCAGCGCCGGCTTACTTCTTTTCTCCGGTATTCTCTGCCGCCGTTGGCCGCCCACTCTATTCCCCTGAGCGCACAAACGGGCGACAGGTGCGCTCGGGACTAGGAGCCGGCGCCGTGACAGTTCTCTTCGGCCGGTCTGTAGCTCCGCCCACAGGGCTGGGAGCGCTCAGAGGCGCGAAGCAGCCTCCAATCAATGCCGTGGGCGTGATTTTCTTTAGGAAGGGGTCAGTTACTTCGTGCCTTGCTTCAGGCACGCCCCTCTCTTCCTATTGGCTGGCCTGTTTCTCTCTCTAGCTGCACTGAGCGAGTCTCCTCACTGCAGCTGTCAGGGGACACAGACTAGGGTGAGAAAGTTCTCCCTTCTCCCTTCTTTCTTCTTTTCACACATTATGTCCGTACCCAGAGCTGTTCCTCCCTCTAAACAGAGACCTGGAACTCAGTGACTTACTATCTCTGTAAGCACTGTAATACCAAGATGTCTGGCTCTGCCAAGCCCACTTGTCCTGCCTGTTCCACTGCTCCCCCAGACCCCCTGGTACCCCCTGATGCCCCTTCGGTCCTGGTGGATCCAGCCGCTCCCCCAGCCTGGGTTTCTTCCCTGACCCAGTATATGGCTGATTTGACCCAAGTCTTGCGCTCTGTGGCAGAGGCCTCCCGGGAAGTGGTGTCCGCCTTGAAGGGGTCTCCCCGGCGCAGGACCTCTGGAAGGGCTCGCTCCTCGTCTCCACATACTTCACGCTCTCACAAGCGTCCTAGGGGTGCCTCGTCCGACTCTTCCAATGAGTCTTCAGGTAGACGTGAGCGTTCCCCTCGTGGGTCCTGCCCCCCCCCCCCTGTCATCTGGGCACAAACGTCGCTCCTCCAGAGGACGTTCTCGGAGTCACCGCTCTGCCATGCCAGAGCCTCGTACTCGGTCAGTCGTCCCCCTCCAGGACTGCCTCTACTCATTCTCATTCCCCTGGTGAACTGGTCGACGAGGCTTCCGTGCCAGCATCTGACTCAGAAGACCGCCCTGAATCAGTTGCAATGGTGAACTCTTTGGTTACAGCCCTAAGAGACACCTTTCACTTAGAGGACCCAGGATCTTCAGATGTCAATCCAGGAGTATCCTTTCATCGTGCTAAGCCAGCACCTCAGAAGTTCAGCTCTCACGCTGACTTTGATGACATTCTGGAAACCGCATGGATACATCCAGACAAGAGGTTCCCGGGAATCAAGACAATTCAAGATCGTTATCCATTTGACAAGGTCTTTGTCACTAAGGTGATTTCTCCTCCCTCAGTGGACCCACCAGTTTCCCGGATCAATAAGGCGACTACACTGCCTCTGGCAGATGCCGCTGCCTTCAAGGATCCCACGGACAAGAAGGTAGAATCCTTAGCGAAGTTTGACACTGAAGCTGCTGGCTCTTCTCTTCTTCCCATCTTTGCCTCCACATGGGTGTCCAAGGGCCTGTCGGAGTGGTGCCAAAAGCTCCGTCAGGATATCTTAGCGGGATCCCCCCCAGAGGATCTATCTGTTTTGGCTCTCCAATGCTCTAAAGCCAGGGATTTTCTGTGCGCATCTTCCATGCAGGCAGCCCGTTGTTCTGCCTATGCTGTGGGTCATCTAGCGGCTCTCCGCCGCTCTATGTGGCTTAAGGCTTGGAATGCGGATGCCGCTTCCAAAAGATCTGTCACTGAGCTTCCCTTTACCGGTGGCCGTCTTTTTGGCAAACGCCTTGATGAGATTATCTCTGATGCAACGGGAGGTAAGAGTTCCTTGTTACCTCAAAATAAGGCTCGCCCTACTTCCCAAAGGAAGTCCTTTTCCTTTCGGTCCTTTCGGACCTCCAGCTCCAACAAGGGGTCCGGGCAGGCGCCCTCGCGGGACAAAAAGGCTCCCTTGTTCCGGGCACGCCCGTCTTGGAAGTCTGACTCCAACCGGTCCGGCCGTTTTGCGCCCAAATCAGGCAACCGCAAGCTCACTTCTGCATGAATTAGGCCCCCACCCGCGGTTTCTTCTTGGGTGGGAGGTCGTCTCTTACCTTTTCGAGACATTTGTACCTCTCACATTCAAGACTCTTGGGTCAGGGACATGGTGTCCAACGGTTACCGGATCGAATTTGGATCCCTTCCGAGGGATCGCTTTTTTCGCTTCCGGGCCCCCTGGTCTCCTCCTCTGGTGAAGCAGTTTCGAGCGGCTCTCCAGTCTCTGCTTCTCCAGGGGGTTATTGTTCCTGTTCCTCCAGGGGAACGGTTTCGGGGTTTCTATTCAAATCTTTTTGTGGTCCCCAAGAAGGACGGTTCTGTGCGTCCAATTCTGGACCTCAAGCGTCTCAACCATCATCTTCTCATCCGCCACTTCTGAATGGAATCTCTCCGTTCGGTAGTGGCGTCCCTGGAACAAGGGGAGTTCCTTTCATCGGTGGACATCAAGGATGCCTACCTCCATGTGCCAATATTTCCAGGCCATCATCGGATCCTCCGCTTTGCGGTCCCGGACGGGTCTTTACAAAGGTCCTTGCGCCTGTGATAGGCCTGTTACGGTCGAGGGGAATCTCGCTGATACCCTATCTGGAAAACCTTCTCATCAAGGCTCCAACCAGGGCCCAGACTCTGGAGAATCTGGACATCACTCTCCACACTCTGACTCGCTTCGGGTGGATGGTCAACCAGGACAAGTCTGTCCTCCGTCCTACCCAGTCTCTAACCTTTCTGGGACTTCACTTTGACACGGCCGCTGCCCGAATTAGTCTTCCGCCGGACAAACGTCTGGCGCTCCGGTCAGGGGTCCGCTCCCTTCGGAACCAAGTATCAGTCTCCATCCGCACTTGTATGGAAGTCCTGGGTTGGATGGTGGCAACTATGGAGGCTGTACCTTTTGCCCAGTTTCATTACTGCCCCCTTCAACTGGCGATTCTCTCTCAATGGAATAGGTCTCCTCTGTCCCTCAATTGTCAGATTGTTCTCCCTCTCAGGGTCCATCAGTCTCTGCTTTGGTGGCTCCACTCCCCCCTTCTTCTCCAAGGGCGGTCGTTTCTTCCCCTTCACTGGCAGGTTGTTACAACGGATGCCAGCCTGTCGGGCTGGGGCAGCGTGTTGAGGGATTGGACGGTTCAGGGACTCTGGTCTCCCCAGGAGACCCTTCTTCCGATAAACATATTGGAATTACGGGCGATTCTTCTTTGTCTTCCTCATTTGGAGTCCCTTCTTCAGTCCCCTCCTGTCCGCGTTCAGTCGGACAATGCCACGGCCGTGGCGTACATAAATCGTCAGGGGTGGCACTCGCAGCTTGGCAGCCATGGCCGAGGTGACCAAGATTCTCTCCTGGGCGGAGAGCAAGGTTCCGGCCATTTCAGCGATTCACATCCCAGGGGTGCTCAACTGGGAAGCGGACTTCCTCAGTCGGTCCTCACCTGACCCAGGCGAGTGGTCTCTTCATCCAGAGGTCTTCGCCCAACTCTGCGACCTCTGGGGCATCCCGGACGTGGACCTCTTCGCGTCCCGGTACAATCGGAATGTCCTTCCTTTTGTGTCCAAGTCCTGTGGAGGCCCTAGTGATTCCTTGGGCGGGGTTTGCCCTACCCTATCTGTTCCCTCCTCTTCCGCTTCTTTCCAGGGTACTGAGGAAGCTCAAGGCAGAGGGCGTCCCCGCCATTCTGGTAGCCCCAGATTGGCCCCGAAGGTCGTGGTACGCCGACGTAGTCAGGCTCCTGGACGACGCTCCACTGCGCCTTCCGCTCCGTCCGGACCTGCTCTCTCAGGGTCCTCTTTGCCACCCCAATTTACAGTCGCTGCATTTGACGCCGTGGCGGTTGAGACCGCGGTTTTGAGGGCCCGCGGGTTCTCTTCCCAAATAATTTGCACCATGCTCAAGGCTCGTAAGCCCTCCTCTGCAAGGATTTACCACCGTACTTGGAGGTCTTATTTTCGTTCGTGACCTTCTCTGTTCCCCGTCTTCTCTCCTTTTTGCAGTCGGGGTTGGAACTAGGGTTGTCTCTCAGTTCCCTTAAGGGTCAGGTTTCGGCCCTTACTGTTCTTTTCCAGCGGCCCCTTGCTTCTAATTCTCATGTCCGGACCTTCCTGCAAGGAGTGACGCACGCTATTCCTCCTTATCGATCTCCCTCTCCTCCTTGGGACTTGAATTTAGTTCTGAGTGCCCTCCAGGGTGCACCCTTTGAGCCCCTTAGAGAGGTGTCTTAGAGAGGTGTTTCTTGGAAAGTGTTGTTTTTGGTGGCTATCACCTCCATCCGGAGGGTGTCTGAATTGGCAGCTCTTTCCTGCCGTTCTCCGTTTCTGGTGATCCACCAGGACAAGGTTGTTTTCTGGCCAGACCCTTCCTTTTTACCTAAGGTGGTCTCGGCCTTTCATCTCAATGAGGATATTGTCCTCCTGTCATTTGCCCGGCTCCTTCTCATCCTAGGGAGCGCTTACTGCACAAGCTGGACGTGGTTTGGGCTGTTCGGTCTTATCTCTCCATCACTTCTTCGTTTCGTCAGTGTGATTCCTTTTTCGTCCTTAAAGGTCGTCGCAAGGGACAACCTCGCAAGGCCGTCGCAAGGCCACCATTTCTAGGTGGATTCGGTCTGCCATTTCGGAAGCCTATCGATGTAAGGGGAAGATTCCTCCTTTCAGGGTTGTGGCTCATTCCACGCGTTCTGTTGGGGCATCCTGGGCTCTCCAGAATAGAGCCTCGCAGATTTGCAAGGCGGCTACCTGGTCGTCTGTGCACACTTTCTCGAGGTTTTACTGGGTTCATACTTTTGCATCGGCTGATTCTACCCTGGGCATAAGGTGTTGCAGGCGGCAGTGGATCAGTCGTCTGCCTGATTACTTATCTGCCCACCCAAGGATGGCTTTGGTACGTCCCACTGTCTGTGTCCCCAATGGAGCCGATAGAGAAAAGGAGATTTTTTAACACTTACCGTAAAATCTCTTTCTTGAAGGATCCATTGGGGGACACAGCTCCCGCCCTTTTTGGGATTTTCCTTTGGTTCTCTGTCCGGGGGTGTGTTCAGTTATGTTCTTTCTTCTGGTTCTCAGACAGTTTTGGGTTTTTCCTTGACCTATTGGTCTCCTCCTATTGCTCTGGAACTTAAACTGACTAGCTCAGAGCCTGAAGGCGGGTATATCCTACCGGGAGGAGCTGACTTTTTTTTATCACCTTAGTGTCACACCTCCTAGAGACAGCAAGATACACCCACTGTCTGTGTCCCCCAATGGATCCTTCGATAAAGAGATTTTACGGTAAGTGTTAAAAAAAAAATCACCTTATTGTTTTCCCGTCTGTTATGGCGGACACTGCTGGAAAGTCATTTGCACAGAACAGGAAGTGTTATCCTATTATTAGACCTAGTGGCCAGAGTTAAATCTGCCAGATTTCAGGATTATTTTTTCTTCTAGATAGTTAAGTTTAAACATTTGAAAAAACATTCCAAAAAAAATTCTTTATAAACATGATTTTCACAATAGGTTAATTTTCTGGTAATATGTTCCCTTTAATTTGCATTTGGAGTTTAGTGAAGGCTCTCTTTAAATAAGATGACAATAGCGCCACCTACTGATACCAATAAGTGTCAAGTGCCCTTAACAGACATAACCAAGTTTAATGATAACAACCAGGGCTCCTGTATAATGCCAGTATATTTCTGTGTCAAAATTCTAATAAAATACAATAGAGAGCAACTCAAAGTTAGACACTAGTACAGTGTTTCCAAACCAGGGTGCCTCCAGCTGTTGCAAAACTACAGCTCCCAGCATGCCCGGACAGCCTTCGGCTGTCGGCCCATAATAGGCTGAGCGCCATGTGACGCTTCGTTCACACGGAAGTATGAAGAAGATGGACCGGAGGACCGATCAGCTGTAGTGGCGCTCCACGGGAACCCAGGAAGGTGAGTGATTGTTTAGTTTAATTTTTTTTTTGCAGCCCAGGCAGGAAGGAGCAGGAGTACTCTGCACCAGAGTACTCCTTTAATAGGGAAAAAACGGACATAAAATAGGCATACTTTGAGGCATAAAACAGACATTTTGGGGGAGATTTCTGAAAACCTGTTCAGAGGTAAATTTGCCCATTTGCCCACAGCAACCAATCAGCTTGCTGCCTTCATTTTTATGAAGGCCTGTGAAAAATGAAAGAAGCGATCTGATTGGTTGCTCTGGGCAACTGGACAACTTTTCCTCTGCACAGGTTTTCAAAAATCTCCCCCAATACACTCCAGAAATCTGTGTGAACATAGTATAAAACTGTTTACCTACAAAATAGTGCAGCCATTAAAGGGGTACTCCACTGGAAAACATTTTATTTATTTTTTTAAATCAACTGTTTGAAAAGTTAAACTACTACTATTAAAAAATCTTAATCCTTTCAGTACTTATCAGCTGTTATTTGCTCCACAGGAAGTTATTTTCTTCTTGGATTGCCTTTCTGTCTGACCACAGTGCTCTCTGCTGACACCTCTGTCCGTGTGAGGAACTGTCCAGAGTAGGAGCAAATCCCCATATCAAACCTATCCTGCTCTGGACAGTTCCTGACATGGACAGAGGTGTCAGACAGAAAGGAAATTCAAACGGAAAATAACTTCCTGTGGCGCATACAGCAGCTAAGTCCTGGAAGGATTAAGATTTTTTAAATAGAAGTAATTTACAAATCTGATTAACTTTCTGGCACCAGTTGATTTAAAGAATTTTTTTTCCAGTGGAGTACCCCTTTAAGTCAATTTGAAAACACAGATTTGCAGTAAAAGTGGCTACAGGGTTGTTGTACGCTTGGCACCTGCTACGTGTGTCCATACCCTGCTTGGTCTCCATCATGTCTTTGAGTGGTATAGGTATGTTTATGAAGTAGAGATATATATTAAAAGTTTTGGTCACTGGATTAGCGAATTGTTATCCAACATGGTGTCACATGATCTGCATGGACTCATAATGTAAGTCTATGGGGCAGTCCAGGTCTCGTAGGGATAGAAGCCTTTGGCTCCCCACCACTTTCCCCACTTCTTTCCCCGCTTCTTTCCCCGCTTATTGTACTGCTCAATAGCCGTCTGAACACTCAGACCTTGACCGATATTTTTGACGTGTCCCTAGGACTTTTTAATAGTTTTGGTTTAATTGACAAATTATCCACATGGAGGATCTTTTAGCATTAGTCTCTGTTGAATTGCTTCTTTAACCGCTTTCCCAACCCCCCAGAATTTTTATTTGTGGCAAACGTTTTCCTCCTCCCTTAGACCCATAATTTTTGTTTTTTAACTAATAGATTTATATTAGGGCTTATGTTTTGTAGGCTAAATTGATCTTTTCGCTAACATCCTTTATTTTACCCTAAAATGCATTACAAGGCCTTAAAAATTTTTTCGTAGGGCAAAATAAAAAAATTAAAAAAATGAATGGAATTACGCAGTTTTCCATATGGTAAAACTGACATGCTAACTTTATTCTAGGGTCAGTGCAATTCCAATGGTACCATATTTGGATAATGAGTGTTTTGTTTTTTGATAAAAATAAATATTAAGAAACTTGAAAAGAAACCCAAAAAATCTGAGCATGTCTATGTTCAAACCCCCATAAATGGTTTTATTAATTTCTTAATTTTTTTATTACACCTATAGATCTGTATTAAAGCTAATTTTATATGCAGTGACCTGTAGTTTTTACCAGTATCATTTTTGCATAGTACAGTGGTCCCTCAATTTATAATATGCATTGTATGTTGAGACCATAATAATATGGAAACCTGGTAATTGGTTGGGAGGTGCCAAAATGTCAAATATATATATATAGATCTTCTGGGAGCTTTAAATCACTGTCTATGTAGAGGACAGATCTTCTGTACAGTACACACAGTGTCCCAAAAAGGTAACATGGAGCCGCCCCCACCTGGTGTCCAAAGGATCAGCTAATCCCTGCATGCACAGGTAAAGAGGAGTACAGAACATGTAGTATCTCCCTGTTCTTTAGGAGGCGCTACCAGACAGGCAGTCAGTGCATGCACTTCAGTAATACAGGGGTTTTCCCAGTGAAATGCCCATTCTGATTGTCTTCCAGCCATGACACATATCTGGTCCATCCGTAGCATTGTATGAGGAGTCTGGGTTCAAGTTAGAATGGTCCAGAAAAGACCATAGAAATATTGTAGTCTGATTGGTAAGTAAGGGGATCAGGGTTTTGACTTTTTGATCACTTTTTATTCCATTTTTTTCTGGGATGTTATGTGACCCAAAATCTTTGATTTTGCGCCATTACTCCCTCACCTGACCCATGACATACATGTATGTCATGGGTCGGGAAGGGGTTAACTGAAGAAGCTGACCGAGGGCAAACATCCATTGATGCAAGTAGACCCTGCAGTCATGTAATGCTATAGATGTAATGAATAATGGCCGTCCTAACCAGGTATTTATGTGTTTTCCAGCTCTGGTTTCTGAGGTTGTCTTTGTTGGTGAAACTTGGACTTTTCCAAAATGCAGAAATGGAGTTTGAACCTTTTAAAAACCTTGACCAGCCGGACCTCTACTATGAATATTACCCTCATGTTTATCCGGGCCGCAGAGGTAAGACAACTTTTTATTTTTACTCTCTGTTATGAATACATTTGGGTCTGTGCACAAGTTATAGGTGTGGGGTTAAAGGGGTACTCCAGTGGAATTTTTTTTTTTTTTTTTCAATCAACTGTAGCCAGAAAGTTAAACAGATTTTTAAATGACTTCTATAAAAAAAATCTTTACCCTTCCAGTACTTATTAGCAGCTGTATGCTACAGAGGAAATTCTTTTTCTTTTTGAATTTCTTTTTGTCTTGTCCACAGTGCTCTCTGCTGACAGCTGATGCCCGTATCAAGAACTGTCCAGAGCAGGAGAAAATCCCCATTGCAAACCTATGCTGCACTGGACATTCCTGACACGGACAGAGGTGTCAGCAGAGAGCACTGGGGACAAGACAAAAAAAGAAATTCAAAAAGAATTTCCTCTGTAGCATACAGCTGCTAAAATGTACTGGAAAGGTAAAGATTTTTTAATGGAGTACCCCTTTTTTTTTACCAGAGTACCCCTATAAGTAGCTGATGCAATCCTAATGAATTGTGAAGATGAGGCAATTGTAGTCAAACAAAGGGGCCAATCCCAATACTCAGAGAAGCAAAATAATAAATAAATAAAAATAGAAAAAAAAACCTAAAGATTGTAATTTAAAAAATAAAAATGTATTTTTTTTTAAATGTGTGATATTAGAGGTATGTTTGGCAAGAAAAGCCATCTAAACTCCACGTGGAAATTCGAGAATTTTAGATGTCGATTTTTTTAAAGTCAGAAGTCAGAAGATACATCTAGACCACTGTTAGACCAAATAGTGTGTCTCCAGCTGTTGCAAAACTACAACTCCCAGCATGTCCAGACAGCCAAAGGCTGTCCGGGCATGCTGAGAGTTGTAGTTTTGCAACAGCTGGAGACACACACTGTTTGGACAACACTGATCTAGATAGACCTGAAACAAGAATCTTAGAGGTGCTTTACACTGAGGGGTACTCCGCTGGAAATTTATTATTTTTTTTTTTTTTTTAAATCAACTGGTGCCAGAAAGTTAAACAGATTAAATAAATAAATTACTTCTATAAAAAATTCTTAAACCTTCCAGTACTTATTAGCGGCTGTATACTACAGAGGAAATTATTTTCTTTTTGGGATTTCTTTTGTCACAACCACAGTGCTCTCTGCTGACACATCTGTCTATTTTATGAACTGTCCAGAGCATCATATGTTTGCTTTGGGGATTTTCTCCTCCTGACATGGACAGAGGTGTCAGCAGAAAGCACTGTGGTCATGACAGAAAAGAACTTCCTCTGTAGTATAAAGCCGCTAATAAGTACTGGAAGGATAAAGATTTTTTAATAGAAGTAATTTACAAATCTGTAAAATTTTCTGGTATCAGTTGATTTAAAAAAATAAATAAAAAAAATTCCACCGGAGTAAATTTCTTAAATCAACTGGAGCCAGGAAGTTATATACAAATTAGTAAATGACTTCTATTTAAAAATCTTAACCCTTTCAGTACTTAGCTGCTGTATGCTCCAGAGGAAGTTGTGTAGTTCCTTCCAGTCTGACCACAGTGCTCTCTGTTGACACTTTAAACTGCCCCTTTCATTTCATAGTTTCAGTAAAAGTAGATACCGTGCTTCACTCCCCAGCTCGCAGTGATCTGTCATGCAATCCCATTATAAGTCTATGGAGCTGTCCTGTGAATCAAGATGTAGGTTACAGTCTTACCACATCTGGTATATCGGTAATCTAGGTTTTGGAGGAGGTATCCAGAGATGCTACCATGGGGGTTGAGGCGGATATCTGATTCTATTGAACTCTCTCAGGGAATCTCTTGTAACCTTGATACCACCTCCCCCCCCCCCCCCCCCCCCCCCCCACCGAGGGCAGCCCTGTCCAGGAATCTCACCCATATGCGGCTTATCCTACTATGCCATTGCAAACTATCCCTCCCAGGCGCTGTCCTTGTGCTCTTCTTATCACTTAGAACCCATGACATCACATGAGGGCATTTTGTGGCAAAAAAAATGGCCCAGGGTAGGGGAGAGGGGGTTGTTTCCAGGTTAGGCGAGTTATTCCACCTTTCCCTATGGTTCCCAAAAGCACATTTAAAAGTTTTCCAAGACTTAAAGAGGTACTTCAATCGAAAAAAAATATTTCAAATCAACTGGAGTCATAAAGTTTTACAGATTTGTATGTTGCTTCTATTTAAAAATCTTAACCCTACTAGTACCTATCAGCTGCTGTATGCTCCCGAGGAAGTTGTGTAGTTCTTTCCAGTCTGACTCCAGTGCTCTCTGCTGCCACCTCTGTCCATGTCAGGAACTGTCTGGAGCAGGAGAGGTTTGTTATGGGGATTTGCTCCTCCTCTGGACCGCCCTTGACATGGACAGAGGTGGCAGCAGAGAGCACTGTGGTCAGACTGGATAGAACTACACAACTTTCTCTGTAGTATACAGCAGCTGAGGGAAGGGTTAAGATTTTTAAACAGAAGTAATTAACAAATCTGTATAACTTTCTGGCACAAGTTAATTTTACCTTTTTTTTTTTTCTTCTCCCGAGTACACCTTTTAAACCCCCACTTCCCTGTTTACAAATTGCAGGGAAGAACAGCCTCCTCCTGTACGGCAGCTGGTCCGGAGCATATGCTCTACCCCATTATGCAGTTTGCAGTAGAGAACTATGTCTACGTCTACTAAATAACACCCCATTTACCTTACAAAAATGTAAGAGACCAGGATGAGATTCCTTTATATAACCATTATTATTAGGAACATTATATCTATAACTAGCTGAGAACCCAGCACTGCCCGGCTTTTCCCTATCTAATCCTTGTGGGGGAGGAAAAGCAAATGCTGTCATATGCTGTCCTCAGATCCTGACCCCATATCCCAACCCCAAATCCCCTCCTCTTATTCCGACCTCATATCCAGTCCTCATGTCCCATCCTTATATCCAGACCTCCTATCCCGTCCCCATATCCCGTCCCCATATCCCGTCCCCATATCCCATCCCCATATCCCATCCCCATATCCCGACCTCATATCCCATCTTCATATCCTGTCCCCATATCCAGACCTCATATTCCGACCTCCTATCCCATCCTCATGTCCCGTCCACCTATATACCAACCTCATATCTTGTCCTCATATCCCGTCCCCATATCCGACCTCCTATCCCGTCCCAATATCCTGTTCTCATATCTTATCCTGGTTTCTAATCCTCATATCCTGTCCTCAGGTGGGGCTGAGTTGTGATGAAGATATTGTAAACTGAAAATAAAAGGGGTGTGGCTTAAAGGGTGCCATGTCTTTTCAAGATGGGGCATGGAATGTGGGAGGGGGGGTGCGGTTTGCCAGCCGAACTGACTCATTCACCATGAGATGCAGAGCAGAGCTTGTGGTGTAAGGTACCAGAAGTTCTATATACTTGTATGGGACTTTAAACAAAAACCCCATCCTTCACATAAGGGGGTAGGTAAGGGTTAATTTAACTATTATATATTTTTATTTGACACATAAGTAACATGTGACCAAGTATTATCGAAATATCTCCAGCCATACAGAAGTTATGCAGTAACATATATTTCCCATAGACTTGTATGGGACTTTAAACAAAAACCCTGACCGTCGCAAATGGGGGTGAGTAAGGGTTAAATTACCTATCCTATGTTTGTTGTTGACATATAAGTAACATGTGGCCAAGTTTCATGGCAATATCTTCAGCTGTTTGGAAGTGATGCTGGTACATACACACATACAAACTGTACATACACACACACATTAAAGGGGTACTCCGGCGCTAAGACATCTTATCCCCTATCCAAAGGATAGGGGATAAGATGGCTGATCACTGGGGTCCCACCACTGGGGACCCCCGTGATCTTGCACGCAGCACCCCGTTACCATCAGTCCCCGGAGCATGTTCGCTCCGGGTCCGATGACTGGCGATCACGGGGCCAGAGCATTGTGACGTCACTGCTCCGCCCCGTGTGACATTACAATGCTCCGCCCACTCAATGCAAGCCTATGGGAGGAGGCTCTGCCCCTCCCATAGGCTTGCATTGAGGGGGCGAAGCGTGACTTCACACGGGGGCGGAGCCGTGATTCTCTGGCCCCGTGATTGCCAGGCATCAGACCCGGAGCGAACATGCTCCGGGGACTGATGGTAACGGGGTGCTGCGTGCAAGATCACGGGGGTCCCCAGTGGCGGGACCCCCGCGATCAGGGGGATAGGGGATAAGTTGTCTTAGCACCGGAGTACCCCTTTAAGTATTTTATATATATATATATATCTATATATATTATAATACTGTAGATATCTTGCGTAATACTGTGCAAGGTTTTTCTCCATGTTTACTGTTCCTTTAAACCCTTCTTTGCACCTACACAGTGCCTGTCTGTCTAGGTAGATAGATGGTGATATAAATAATTCTTTGAGGGAGGGAATAATGTGTATTACTTACACTTGCACATTCTTCTGGCAGATATGTGAGAGAGCCTCAATAATAGCGGGAGACCTCTTTCTGTCACTTTGATACTGCAGGGGAAAATCTCCTTCACCTAAGTGCCCGTCTGGGAGCCATTGCCTTTTCATTTGTTCAATTTGCATCTTCCTTCCCTTATAATTACTAGTTTTTCCCCCGTCTTCTTTTTCGGCGTTCTGCACAGGAACCATTTGATCCTCTCTGCTTTCCCCTATTCATGTCCAACCTTCAGCGATTCCCCTTCCTGACAATACAAAGCCTCTGTTCTTGCCGTGTGCTAAAACACAGAGTCATTTGTGCCGCGCTTTCTTACTGTATTTCTTTACCACTTGTTGTTTTAAATGCTCACAAATTTTCATAGCAATTTATCTGGTGCGACAATAACTTCATCAGCTGTACAGGTTAAAAATAAATAGTCAAATTCCTCACTTCATTTATTCTTCTGGATCCACACGGTCAGGAAGTTGTAGTACATATTCTAAGTATTGTAGGGGGAGTCACATTTAATGTTTTTATTGGAATCAGAAAGGGACTTCTGCACCACTCCTAACATGCTTTAAAGGGGTACTCCACCCCTAGACATCTTATCCCCTATTAAAAGGATAGGGGACCCCCGCAATATAGCATACGGCACCCACCTGTTTCTGCTCCGGAAGCACTGGAGGGTCTGGGTCCCGACCACGGGAACGGAAGTTCGTGACGTCACGACTCCGCCCCGTGTGACTTCACATCTTGCCCCCTCAATGCAAGTCTATGGGAGGGGGCGTGACTGCCGTGATCAGACATCTTATCCCCTATCCTTTGGATAGGGGATAAGATGTCTAGGGGGGGAGTACCCCTTTAAGTATTCCAGCCTCTAAAAAACATATTTTCATCCACATGATATCACTGGCGCTCCCATAGACAATGAATGGTGCCAGTCCTTCTTTCTAGAGATCACGGGGTCACTGAGGTTGGTCTCCCCCATACTTACAGCAATGAGGAATACTACATTAAGTAAGTTGGAGTGCTGGTCACATGGTACAGGGACTGAGAGGAACATGGAATGATAAGTGAGTAATAAAGTCAACTGTAACAAAGTGTAAGTGAACCTATCATTTGCAAAAACTCTTTACAGAATGTAGATAACATATTTATATTTTTATATTTATATATATACATTTAGTTTAAAAAATGCCATATGCTGCCTTCATCTAGTGCCTGTGTGTCTATGATGAGACAAACTACAGGGAGAGCGGGACAAGTAGGGCTCTGTGTAGTAGGCTTCTAGCTTGACAAACAGCCTGCTGTGTGAGCTGGGGGTATCACTGAGCCTCAGTGCGCAGATCCCTTTTTGTCCTGGGTGTACAGAGCCCTGCTTGTCCTCAGTGTGTACAGAGCCCTGCTTGTCCTCAGTGTGCACAGAGCCCTGCTTGTCCTCAGTGTGCACAGAGCCCTGCTTGTCCTCAGTGTGTACAGAGCCCTGCTTGTCCTCAGTGTGTACAGAGCCCTGCTTGTCCTCAGTGTGTACAGAGCCCAGCTTGTCCTCAGTGTGCACAGAGCCCAGCTTGTCCTCAGTGTGTACAGAGCCCAGCTTGTCCTCAGTGTGTACAGAGCCCAGCTTGTCCTCAGTGTGCACAGAGCCCTGCTTGTCCTCGGTGTGTACAGAGCCCGGCTTGTCCTCGGTGTGTACAGAGCCCGGCTTGTCCTCGGTGTGTACAGAGCCCTGCTTGTCCTCGGTGTGTACAGAGCCCTGCTTGTCCTCGGTGTGCACAGAGCCCTGCTTGTCCTCTGTGTGCACAGAGCCCTGCTTGTCCTCTGTGTGTACAGAGCCCTGCTTGTCCTCGGGGTGTACAGAGCCCTGCTTGTCCTCGGGGTGTACAGAGCCCTGCTTGTCCTCGGGGTGTACAGAGCCCTGCTTGTCCTCGGGGTGTACAGAGCCCTGCTTGTCCTCGGGGTGTACAGAGCCCTGCTTGTCCTCGGGGTGTACAGAGCCCTGCTTGTCCTCGGGGTGTACAGAGCCCTGCTTGTCCTCGGGGTGTACAGAGCCCTGCTTGTACGCTACTGCTTGTCCCGTTTGCCCCCAAAACACACACACTACCTGTATTTTGTCTGCACTTTCCCAATGAGCATTGCATGAAAGGCTTTGTACACCAACTGGATCTCTGCAAGAATAACCAGTACTTCCACCCAACCAACCCACAATAGCGGGGGATGCACGGCTGTATCACTAATTATTTTCATAATCGTTTTAGTCATCAACAGATATCCAGTGATTAAAACAAAATAAAACAGAGTTATGATGACTAAAACTATAACCAAAATCTGTCGACTTTTCTAGTCAACTGATTTAACCCCATAAGGACCGGGGTTTTTTCCGTTTTTGCATTTTCGTTTTTTGCTCCTTGCCTTTAAAAAATCATAACTCTTTCAATTTTGCACCTAAAAATCCATATGATGGCTTATTTTTTGTGCCACCAATTCTACTTTGTAATGACGTCAGTCATTTTGCCCAAAAATCTACGGTGAAACGGAAAAAAAAATCATTGTGCGACAAAATTGAAAAAAAAACGCAGTTTTGTAAGTTTGGGGGCTTCCGTTTCTACGTAGTACATTTTTCGGTAAAAATGACACCTTATCTTTATTCTGTAGGTCCATACGATTAAAATGATACTCTACTTATATAGATATATAAACCAATAAATTGAGGAAGCGAGTGAGCGAAACGACGTAGGGGTAGGCTCCCGACCTTTGTAAGTATAGCTGGGTGTCAGTTGGCTAGGTGCATGGACAGTCTTATATGTTTAACCCCTTAAGGACCGGGGTTTTTTCCGTTTTTGCATTTTCGTTTTTTGCTCCTTGCCTTTAAAAAATCATAACTCTTTCAATTTTGCACCTAAAAATCCATATGATGGCTTATTTTTTGCACCACCAATTCTACTTTGTAATGACGTCAGTCATTGTGCCCAAAAATCTACGGTGAAACGGGAAAAAAAATCATTGTGAGACGAAATTGAAAAAAAAAACGCCATTTTGTAACTTTTGGGGGCTTCCGTTTCTACGTAGTACATTTTTCGGTAAAAATGACCCCTTATCTTTATTCTGTAGGTCAATACGATTAAAATGATACCCTACTTATACAGGTTTGAATTTGTCGCACTTCTGGAAAAAATCATAACTTCATGCAGAAAAATTTATACGTTTAAAATTGTCATCTTCTGACCCCTATAACTTTTTTATTTTTCCGTGTATGGGGCGGTATGAGGGCTCATTTTTTGTGCCGTGATCTGAAGTTTTTAACGATACCATTTTTGCATTGATAGGACTTATTGATCGCTTTTTATTCATTTTTTCATGATATAAAAAGTGACCAAAAATGCACTATTTTGGACTTTGGAATTTTTTTGCGCGCACGCCATTGACCGTGCGGTTTAATTAACGATATATTTTTATAATTCGGACATTTCCGCACGCGGCCGTTGTTAGAGGCCGGGCCCGACCCGCTATGACGCGGGGCCACGCCGTGGCCCCGCGTTATAGATCGGGAGTGGACACATGACGTTCCAGTACGTCATGTGTCCTTAAGGGGTTAATAAAACTTTTTTCAGGGACAACCGATGCTCCAACTTTTACCGAGGTGGTTTGTTTCCCCTCAGATATGTATGATCAACATCCTTGTCTCCCTGTATTCATACTGCCGATAGCACTGGGCAAATGACACTTTACTAGCTATACTTCTTTATATGTCCTTCTTGTTTACATTAGTGTACTGGGTTTACTGAGGCATCTTCAGGTGTATTCTTTATATATATATATATTGTGGCTTGCTTTTAAGTCCACTTTCCATTGAGTATTGTATGCCTATATTTATGTGCCATTCCATGTGCCTATTGGACATTATCTAATATCTGTGTTCGGAGTCGTTTTCTTTCTAACTGCTGCTGATTTTTTTATCATTTTTTATCATGTTTTATCTTATCTGATTATAATAAAGATTTATATTTACTCATAATACTGTGTCAGTTTGGTGCATCTATATAGGTTCTCTACTTATATAGGTTTGATTTTGTCGGACTTCTGGAAAAAAACATAACTACATGCAGGAAAATTAATACGTTAAAAATTGTCATCTTCTGACCCCTATAACTTTTTTATTTTTCCGTGTATGGGGCGGTATGAGGGCTCATCTTTTGCGTTGTGATCTGAAGTTTTTAATGGTACCATTTTTGCATTGATAGGATTTATTGATCTTTTTATTCATTTTTAAACGATATAAAAAGTGACCAAAAATGCACTATTTTGGACTTTGGAATTTTTTTTGCGCGCACGCCATTGACCGAGCGGTTTAATTAATGATATATTATTATAATTTGGACATTTCCGCACGTGGTGATACCATATATGTTTATTTTTATTTACACTTTTTTTTTTTTTTTTTGGAAAAGGGGGGGTGATTCAAACTTTTAATAGGGGAGGAGTTAAATGATCTTTATTCACTTTTTTTTCCACTTTTTTTTTTGCAGTGTTATAGGTCCCATAGGGACCTATAACACTGCACACACTGATCTCTTATACTGATCATTGTTATCCCATAGGGACCTATAACACTGCACACACTGATCATCATTGATCACTGGTTTCTCATAAGAAACCAGTGATCAACGATTCTGCCGCATGACTGCTCATGCCTGGATCTCAGGCACTGAGCAGTCATTCGGCGATCGGACAGCGAGGAGGCAGGAAGGGGCCCTCCCGCTGTCCTGTCAGCTGTTCGGGATGCCGCGATTAGCCGCGGCTATCCCGAACAGCCCAACTGAGCTAGCTGGCCACTTTTGGTTTCGCTTTTAGCCGAGCGGCTCAGCTCTGAGCGCGCGGCTAAAGGGTTAATAGCGCGCGGCGCCGCGATCAGCGCTGCGCGCTATTAGAGGCGGGTCCCGGCTTCACTATGACGCCGGGCCCACCGTGATATGACGCGGTGTTACTGTGTAACCCCGCGTTATATCAGGAGAGCAGGACCAAGGACGTACCTGTACGCCCTTGGTACTTAAGGGGTTGAACTAGGCTACAGTGTGAGGTACAGAAGATGTGGGAGAGATCTCATCAGTATATATCTTTTGGCCTATATTTAATGGTAAAACCTTAATTCCCTTAGTAATAATAGGAGTATATATTCCGTTTGCTTTATTTAAGTGTTTAGAATTTTTAACTAAACTAGTTGAATTTTATTTAGCTTTTTTAAATCTATTTAATTGACTAAAATGTTATGACCATTAGTAGACTAAAACAAGACTAAAACAATTGGGATGAATAAAATGACTAAAAATAAATCGGAGTTTACACTGGTCCGCATCACGTTTTTTTCTCCATTTCACTAATTTTGCTAGATTCTAACAATGTAAGTCAATTTGAAATGGATTCTACTATATGCCATGCATCTGCGTACTTTTTTAGCATCCGTTTACCTTTGCAAATATATAAAACTTAAACGGAAACAAAATCGCAGTGTGAACCCGGCCTTAGGTGTGGATAACCGAAGGCTAATCCTTATATCATGCGTGGGCCTTCTCTGTGTCTTGACTGGTAGAGTGCAACAGTATGTAAGGGCTCATTCACACTATGTATTTTCTGAGGGGAACTTCGCTGCGGAAAATACAGTGCAGCAGCCTCCCAATGCTTTCAATGGGATTCTGCTACACCATTCACACTTCTGAATTTCCAGACCCCAGAAATGTTCTTTTTTTCGGCGGAATGCCCTTGGAAATGCAATGCCCTCTATGGTGATGGCACATTTCCGAGTGGTCCTAGCACCTGCTTGTTTGGCCGGTGCCCAGTTACTGATGAAGTCTCTGTTTTGAATATCTCCGAATGGAGATTCCGGAGTGTACATGAACCCTAAAAATTATTCTGCCCCTATTACCATGGCTCATTGAGGCAAAAGGGCTCAGGTGCAATTGCTATTTTTTTCATCCATTTATACAGTGGTCCCTCAAGTTATAATATTAATTGGTTCTTGGACGACCATTGTATGATGAAACCATTGTATGTTGAGACCAGAACTCTATGGAAACCTGGTAATTGGTTCTAAAGGCACCAAAATGTCTCCAAAAATAGGAAAAAGTGAGAATTAAAGAAAAATAAGTAGATAACTAATATAGATAAAGCAAATCCTTACATATAAAAGTAATAAAGATCTGCTGGGAGCTGTAAATCACTGTCTATGTCAGTGTTTCCCAAGCAGGGAGCCTCCAGCTGTTGCAAAACTACAACTCCCAGCATGCCCGGACAGCCAAAGGCTGTCCGGGCATGCTGGGAGTTGTAGTTTTGCAACCGCTGGAGCCACGCTTGGGAAACACTGGTCTATGTAGAGGACAGGAGCTTCTTCAGGGTCCTGTACAGTACACACAATGTCCTAAAAAAGTAACATGGAGTCGCCCTTACCTGGTGTCCAAAGGAGCAGTTAACCCTGGTACAGGTAAAGAGTACAGAACATGTAATACCTCCCTGTACTGTAGGGGGCGCTACCAGACACCAGTCAGTGCATACGCTTCAGTAATACAGGGGTTTTACCAGTGAATGCCCATTTTGATTGGTCGGTTCTTCCGGCCATTGACAGGTTTCACAGATATGGACTGTCTGTACGTTGTATGTTGAGTCTGGTTTCAACTTACGATGGTCCAGAAAAGATCATTGTATGTTGAAGCTATTGTATGTTGAGGCCATTCTAAGTTTAGGGATCACTGTATATGTATACCCCCTTGAAATATTGTAGGAAGGTAACGTTTTTGAATTGGTAGACTATGTCCAACATAGAATTTTACAGATGTGAATGTAAGAAACGGGATAAAAAGAATGTGCTGTGTGTTTATACAATATCTAGACTTTTCCACCTCACGTAAGTTGAGATCACAATTTCAGAGTAGAGCTTAGCATTGAATCCTGTAGGAGATAGGAAGTCAATATATAGACTGACAGAGAATAGCAGTAGTAGGGAATAAGACGGATGACTGACAGCCACATTCATTATGGATAAGAGGTTAGGATAGTCCAATACCTATTGGCAGCACCTTTGACGTTACATCAATTACAGGCTGAGTTAGTATTTTTGTTGTGTCTTAGAGGTGAAAGTGGTATGTATCTTAACTTTTCCTAACCACAGGCTCATAGAGAAGGATTTTTTATTTTTTTCACATTTTCAGGACTGTTTTGTGAAAAAAAAAGGCTAAAGTAGTGCCTTAAAGGGGTACTCCGCCCCTAGACATCTTATAAGATGTCTGATTGCGGGGGTCCCGCCAGTGGGGACCCCCACGATCTTTCCTGCAGAACCCCCTGCAGCTGAGAAACAGGGGTTCTGCAGGAGAGATCGCAGGCCGCTCTGGATCGCTCTGTGGCTCATGACTGGTGATGGAGTATCGTGACGTCATGGCTCCGCCACCTCGTGACATCACGCCCGCCCCCTCAATGCAAGTCTATGGGAGGGGTGGTGGTGGCCGTCATGCCCCCTCCCATCGACTTGCATTGAAGAGGCGGGGCGTGATGTCACGAGGTGGCGGAGCCATGACGTCACGATACTCCATCGCCCGTCATCAGCAACAGAGTGATCCTTGCTCTGTGCAGCTGAGAAACAGGGTGCTGCTGGAGAGATCGCGGGGGTCCCCAGCGGCGGGACCCCCGCGTTTAGACATCTTATCCCTTAGAGTATTCCTTTAAAGGGAGACTGACAGCAGGGTCACCTGTACTAACCTAAACATACAGGTAGAAAGTGCAGGTGACCCTGTTTCAAACACTTCTTACCAGGTGAAAATTGGTGCAGCTGTTCAGGAGATATTCATGAATTGCTAATATGGTAATTGGAGGCGGTTGTTGCTAAACGTGCAATACTTTTCTCCTGCTTGCTCCAGCAGTAACCTCGCCCCTTCATAAATATTTATCCTCCTCTTTCTCAGCAGGTCTGTGAAGAGGTGGAGTAAGAAGCGTTAGAAACAGGGTGACCTGCACTATATACCTGAATATTCCGGTTAATGCGGGTGAACCTGCTGTCAGTTTCAAGGGGATGGGTGGGTTAAGAAAAGAGCCCCCCCCCCCCCCTTTTAAATGTTAATGCTGTTAACCCCTTTAAGGGTAGGGTTTCTTTTTTGGTGTAAAATAAAGCTGACCATACACTTCGGATAACAATTGACTGAAGCTGCAGATTTCAGTAGGACCAGTTGAAGATTATTCCCATCTCAATACTGATATAAACATGTATGCCCTAAGTTCATGGCCACCTGTACACGTAAGGCATTTTTAGTCCATCCTATACATATATGGGATTCTTATTTCTATAGTGTCTTTGTGTAGCATTTTAAAGTAACTTCAGGATCTTAAATGTTTTTCTGACTTTAGTTTTGAAAAGCCACCAACTAAATCTGCTTATTTCCCTCCGGTAACTCTGTGATTGTGTCTTGTTGTGTTCAGGGTCCCGGTGTCGACATGTAAAGCTGACCTTTGTCCCACGTGAGCTCTTACCATAAAGCTGTCGTAGTGCATCTCTCCTTGTTCTGCATGGCAGGCTCCTTTCTGCGGGCAGTCATTAGGTTGTGCTGTGCCTAGGTTGTGGCAGGGCTGCTTGCTGCCTTGGGTTAGGTCTGCCTGTTTAGTTTTGTAAGAAAGCCCCTTGTGTTTCTGAGGATTTTATTATTAGCCATACCTTGGGATGGCATTGTGAGCCCGCTTACATGCCTTGATCTCACTGCCTGGCTGCCTCTAAGAATATCTCTTCTGAGTATGGGGGGGAAAGATCCTGGTTGATCCAATTCCTTGCTGACCTTTTACGTGTATTTCTAATAGAAACAAACATGATAGTACAGAGCAGCAAAATTGCCTTTGCGAAATGGAGTAAGACAATAGCCTGAGATTGAGAGGAATTCAGCTTTTATTCATTAGTAATTTCTTTACATAATTCATTCTTGATTTGTCTGAATTGTAAGTGATCTGTCGTTATCGCACCTATGAGCACTGAAATGCTCCGACTCTGATAAAGTACTGTGCCAAGGAGCGGGCTTTCCTGTACGTGCAACTGGAGACAGATTGATGAACCCTTCTCTTACTGCTCCAAAATATTTCATGAGGTCCAGCAAATACTGGGATCTCCAGTCTTCCTAAAGGGGTTTATAATAGTGTATGCATTATCTGACATGAACCATAACCTTAAAACCAGGTAAAGTTGATAACATGGATTTTTTTGGGACAGTGTCCCTTCTCATGGGGTTGGATATATTAGGCGGCAAGTCAACGGTCAGTTATCGAAGTTGATGCATTGGAATGAGAAAAAATGGGCAAGCAAAAGGATCTGAGCTACTGACGAGCCAAATTGTGATAGCTTGATGGCAAGTACCACCCAAAAGAGCTGTACTTTGGCCGTCATTGTTTCTATTTATACCGTGGAACTGCTTTGTATGTATACTTGCCGGAGGAATTGTACAGCCCGGCGCAAAACACAACCTGCCTGTCTACATTGTTTTTTTTTTTTTTTTTTTTTTTTTTTTTTGTAAAGGTCATTTATTTTATAATTTTTTTTTTTATAAAGGCCATATTTTAAATTTTTTTTTTAAATAAAAGCCATTTATGCCCTAACTGCACTGACTTCTATTTGAGTTCATCTTCATAGAGGAGAGTGCAGCACAGAATCCCTGTTGTTAGCACACTGGTGGTGCATCATATGTGCTATTGGAGCTCGATATCCACAAAGTGGGAGACAGAAGGAATGTGTATTATAGATTACACAGGTGTTTTGCACGGGTTCCAACAGAACCAGATAAGGTGAATGGTCATTGCATAATAGCCTCATCCAGCTTTACAGACCAGTCAGAATGTCCATGCTTAGTCATGTCCGCTGCTGAAAGTGCCTACAATGGACACGTAAGCATCAGACATGGAGCACTGGAGAAAGACTGTCTTGTAAGAGACATCATGATTTCTTGTACATCGTTGGGATGGCTGGGTGTAATCTTCACTTACCTGGGGAAGAAATGGCACCAGGATACACCAGAGTAGAGGATACCATTGACTGGCTTTTCTTCTCAGAGTGTATCCTGGTGCCATTTCTTCCCCAGGTAAGTGATGATTACACCCGGCCATCCAAACGATGTACATGATATCATGATATCTCTTACGAGACAGTCTTTTTCCAAGGCTCCATGTCTGCTCTGGGCAATGTTCTGCTGGGAAACCGTGGGTCCTGGCATCATGTCAATGTTACCCTGACGTGTGCCACCTACCGAAACATTGTGCTGACCAATCCCCCCAATTAAGGGCATTGACCTCTATAATGCCCCATCCACACAGAGTTGACTTGGCCTCCAAACTTGATGTGCTAGAAAAACCAGTCTAATCCATGTAGGCCGCACCACAATATAGTTATGGATGGTATGTTTGGTACGCTAGAAGGTTAATTGGGCTTGCATTAGTATAAGAATATCTACTGGAGCATTCTAGCTACTGTATATTTTCAAAGATACCTCAGTTATTGCTCCTAACAGTGTGTGAATACATTGATAATTGGATGTTACCATTGGTAAAAAGAGGGCCCCCTTACATCCTCTGACTCTACCTTTCAGCGCTGATAAATAAATCAAGTGGCTAAGGGGTACACAAAGCATTAGATGAGACTATGGCAAAGATTCTTCAGCCTCCTCTATATTATATTTACCTCTTATAAGGTGCTTATCTCTACCCTGTCATGCACATCTCCATGACTGACTGTCGTAACAGGCCTAAAACATCGTTTGTGTACTGTGTGTTTTAGTTCATTGTGGTTTTGTGCCCTTGTACGAATTGTCCCTGCACTGTCAGATCAGTCTTCATAGATCGTATATTCAGAGGTTTAAAAACTAATGGACGGACTATCTACACAAACATGTCATTGTTGTACAATGAGCCAAGGCCATAAATGATATATATTCTGTGCGTAGTTTTATAGATTAAAAAGCTTTTATTCATTTTCTGTCTTTTAGGCTCAATGGTTCCTTTCTCCATGAGGATTTTACATGCAGAGCTACGCCAGTACCTTGGGTGCCCTCAGGAGACTCTTGACCGACTGCACAGTATGAAGGCCATTTGTCTAAAGGTAAGTAAGAAAGGTTCTAAGAGAGTTAATGTTCATTGGAAAAGGAAAAAGTCTCCTAGAATACTGTGTAAAGGTAAAGCTGGACTGATAGAACACTCACCTGTTAGGGGACATGTGGCTATCATGACCTGCATTCACACCAGCTATTAGATCTGCTTTTATTATTGAAAGTGCTACTCTAGAAAAAGGAGTTTGTACTGTGCTGTGTGGACATAGCCGTGCCTATCTGTTCTGCACAATTGCACCACAGTTGCTCTATAAAATAGTCTGTTTTCTGCAGTCTTTAAAGGGGTACTCTGCTAGAATACATCTTGTCCCCTATCCAAAGGATAGGGGATCAGATGTCTGATCACTGGGGTCACACCGCTGGGGACCCCCGCGAACTCCAGGCCTACATCGGTGGCATCTGGGACAAAGAAGCTCGGAACTTCCCTGTTCGTCATGTCTATGGGAGGGGGCATAACGGCTACTACGTAGCCGTCACGTCTCCTCCCATGAATGGAGGGGGAGTGGCGGCTGTAGTCATCAGTCACCTGGCACGGAGGGAAGTTCGCTCCTTGCACCTGAAGACTTGGGTGCCGCATCAAAGATGTTTTCTGGTGGAGTACCCCTTTAAAGGTATTGTCTTTAACTTGGCCCTACACCGTACTACAAACACTTTTTTTTCTGTGCACCAAAAGAGTGTAAAAACAACAAAAAGAGTCTTTTTTGTGTGTGTGTGTGTGTGTGTGTGTGTGTGTGTGTGTGTGTGTAAAACTGCCCATAACTGCATTTAGTCGTGCTGTGTTGTGTTTTTTTTTTTATATTATTTTATTTATTTTTTTGCATTTTGTTATGTGACAACTTTATATTTATTCTAACTGTGACCTATTAGGATCTATTTCGTAGTGTGTGCTTACGGACCTCCTTGGCTAGTACAGTAAAGCTGCACATGGTGGAATACTGTTTGCCTGGCATCAGACACATCCATGGTCATTCCATAGCATAAACTACATGTAACACAAACATTAAGAGGGGACATTTTACAGAAGCTCTTCATTTTGACTAGGTAATGAGCATACACCAGATTTAAACATCCGATGCCTGTTTCTTTTTCTGTGCAGACATTTTCCACTAAATGTGGAGGATCTCTTTAAAACCCCTTTGAAATTTATTATATCTGTCATTTGCTTCAGAATTGCTGAAGGAATCTTTAAAGCCACCAAGTGTGAACTCTTCCTCATTGTGGCCCACACATTAGGATTTGTCCCATGATTGATGATTGTTTCTTAATCATGTGAAAGTAGACAGACTAGAAAAAGTAAAAAAAAAAAAAAAAAAGAAAAAAAAACGGACCCAGGGATGTGGAAATCCTATCGCCCGACACCCGGGACATGTAGTTTTGGGTGCCGGGCAGGTGAATTTTTTTATAGATTTAGCCCTGTATCAGGCTAGCAGGGACAGACAGACTTCCCCCTTATTTTTCTTTAATGCCGGTGTGAGGCGCAGGAGCCGATACAAGTCTCCACCTCACACCGGCGCTCAGAGTGTATGGAGGGGGCGGCGGCCCCCAGCTGATTTCAGTAGCCGGGGCCGCTTCTCAGAGAACCCATCCCGTGCCCCAGTCTGTCCTCCTTCACACACAGAAATCATCCCCATGTAGTGCAGTCTGTCCTCCTCACACACAGCAGTCATTATGGAGGTCAGGAGCTGTGCACAGACGTACTCTCTCCTCCCCCCCCCTGCTCTGTGTTTTCCCACGTGCAAACTTGCAGCCTCTCCGTGGTAGAGGAGGTCCTGAGGAGACAGAGGAGGGGGAGGGGAATAGAGCTGTGTGCGGGGGAGGGGGGAGCTGTGTACCGAGCTGAATATGTCCTCGCTCTCCCCCTGTTTCTTGTGTAATGTAGAGCGGGGGGTGTGAAGCTCAGGTGAGGAGGCCGAGCATGCAGGCGGCGGGAAGGGTGGTTGTATATGTATGTAATGTATGATTAGGGGGGTGTATCAGCGGCGGGTGTATGTATGATGTGTGCATATGTATGGTGTATATGTATGGTGTGAGTGTATGTGTGATGTGTGTATGATGTCTGTGTGTGATGTGTGTATGTGTATGATGTCTGTGTATGTATGATGTCTGTGTATATATGATGTGTGTATGATGTCTGTGTATATGTGATGTATGTATGATGTCTGTGTATATATGATGTGCGTATGATGTCTGTGTATATATGATGTGCGTATGGTGTCTGTGTATATATGATGTGCGTATGGTGTCTGTGTATATATGATGTGTGTATGGTGTCTGTGTATATATGATGTGTGTATGGTGTCTGTGTATATATGATGTGTGTATGGTGTCTGTGTATATATGATGTGTGTATGGTGTCTGTGTATATATGATGTGTGTATGGTGTCTGTGTATATATGATGTGTGTATGGTGTCTGTGTATATATGATGTGTGTATGGTGTCTGTGTATATATGATGTGTGTATGGTGTCTGTGTATATATGATGTGTGTATGGTGTCTGTGTATATATGATGTGTGTATGGTGTCTGTGTATATATGATGTGTGTATGGTGTCTGTGTATATATGATGTGTGTATGGTGTCTGTGTATATATGATGTGTGTATGGTGTCTGTGTATATATGATGTGTGTATGGTGTCTGTGTATATATGATGTGTGTATGGTGTCTGTGTATATATGATGTGTGTATGGTGTCTGTGTATATATGATGTGTGTATGGTGTCTGTGTATATATGATGTGTGTATGGTGTCTGTGTATATATGATGTGTGTATGGTGTCTGTGTATATATGATGTGTGTATGGTGTCTGTGTATATATGATGATGTGTGTATGGTGTCTGTGTCTATTGATGATGTGTGTATGGTGTCTGTGTATATATATGATGTGTGTATGATGTCTGTGTATATATATGATGTGTGTATGATGTCTGTGTATATATGATGTGTGTATGATGTCTGTGTATATATGATGTGTGTATGATGTCTGTGTAAATGTGATGTGTGTATGATGTGTGTGTATATGTGATGTGTGTACGATGTGTGTGTATATATGATGTGTGTATGGTGTGTGTGTGTGTGTGTGTATATATATGATGTGTGTATATATGATGTGTGTATGATGTCTGTGTATATATATGATGTGTGTATGATGTCTGTATATATGTGATGTGTGTATGTTGTCTGTGTGTATGTGTATGATGTCTGTGTATGATGTCTGTGTGTGATGTGTGTATGTTGTCTGTGTGTATGTGTATGATGTCTGTGTATGATGTCTGTGTGTATGATGTATATGTATGGTATGAGTGTATGTGTGATGTGTGTATGATGTCTGTCTGTGTATGATGTGTCTGTATGTGTGTATGTAATGTATGATGTGTCTGTATGTATGTAATGTATAATATAGGGGGCAGTGGCCAGTGTATGTATGATATGTGTATGCATGTATGTTTTGTACAGGGGCGGACTGACAAGTGCTGCCGCCAGTTGTGCTAATTTTTTTATTTATTTTTAGTTGCTTCTGGTCACCCGCACTAAATTGCACCCCCAGAATCCCGCTCCCTTCATACTCGCCCGCTGACCAAGAGCCCCACGGATGCACGCAAACACGCCCGAACCAAAACTACAACTCCCAGCATGTTGCACCATAACCTAAACTGTAGAACTATAAAGTGTAACATGCTGGGAGTTGTAGTTTTGGTTCAGGTCAGCTGCAGAGCCATAGGCTGTATCAGGGCATGCTGGGTGTTGTAGTTATCTAGTAACTAAACGCAACTTCCAGCATTTTCTGACACAAATGCACCACACAAACTGGAGAAGCAGAACCCCCCCCCCCCCCCCCAGTAACACAGCAATGTTCAGTGTTTTCCAATCAAAAGACTCCATATATAAGTCCCTACGAAGACTGAAAAATAGTGATTAAAATATTTTAAGAAGTGCGTATATATGTGAATAAGCCCCTTTCCTAATAAAAGTTCCGATAATAAATGGTTCCGATAAAAACTACAGATCACGGCACATAAGATTACTGTATATGGGAAAATTGGAGTTATAGGGGTCAGATGGGGGGGGGGGGCCTTGCCTCGGGCGTAAAAGGAGCTACAGCTCTCCCGCCGCTAATAGCCCGGCATGCTGCGATCACCATTAGATCACCGCTGTCTAAGTTGACAGCAGTGTCTAAAGGAATCTTATATCCATCCCTGGTGGTCTAGTGGGGGGGGATCAGACTATTTTGGTTGAAATTATTTTATCTACCAGGACAAGTGGATTTTCTTGAGGGACAAGTAGATTGTGTTCCGCTTTAGTCCCTTGGACAAGTATTATTTTTTTTTATTTCCACACCCCTGTGACCTTATGTGTCTCTGTCACTTTAAAAACCTTTTGATGCTGTTCACAGATCAGGAGAACGAGTACGGATAACCTAGCTTAAATACACTTTACTTCCCAGCCATCTTTGTAATGCTGCTTCATTATAAGTTTATGGGGCAGCAAGACAAAGATCTCTGAAAGCCGGGAAGAAAATCGTATGGACGGTGCTTATCCCCGCTGGTTCAAAAGTTTAGATTTTTTTTACATTTTTAACAGACATGGCCCCTTTAAATACTTTTCATTCTTCTAGAGTGAGATATGATCACTTACACTCTTTTTACACTTCTGTTACAATAGAAACCATGACAGCATTGCCAAACTCATGAACAGCGGAAGTCCTCTGTATTCCATTGAGTTATAATAAAGAATAGTGCAGCCTGCTGTGCTTTTTTCTGTCAGACCTCAAGGTACTATAAATAGGAGGCTCAGAGTGGGAAGTCCAAAGCCTGAGGCTGCAGTATATAGAATTACCAAAACACATCATCCAATTTCTGTCAAAAAAAAATGTTGTCCTCTTTATTCTCTCTCTCATTTGTGTTCAGACCCTGTCTACACTTGTACACAGCCTATGTGCCTTTTGTGTTCTTTCCTCCCTATATACAGCCTGTGAGAGCTGTCCTCCATGTATGCTCTCCTCTCTGTCCACACTGTGAGCTGCTCTGTAGAACTCCCTCCGCCTCCCTGTTATCTATAACACTGAGAGATGGGAGTAGAAGAACAGATAGTCTGTCCGTAACACACGCAGCTTTTTGATGGATTTTAGTTTTTTTCATTCTCAGGAGCCAGCGTTAGCCAGATGAAAAAATCAAATAAAAAATAGAAGTTGCTTTTTTGTATTAAAGGAGTAGTCCAGTGGTGACCCAGTGGTGAACAACTTATTTGAGATCGCGGGGGGTCCGACCGCTGGGGCCCCCTGCGATCTCCTGTACGGAGCCCCGACAGCCCGCGGGAAGGGGGCGTGTCAGCCGCCGCTTCGTGCACAGGTCGACACCCGCTATCTGGCCGGAGAGCCGGGGCCCCCGTACAGGAGATCGCAGGGGGCCCCAGCGGTCGGACCCCCCGCAATCTCAAACTTATCCCCTATCCTTAGGATAGGGGATAAGTTTTTCACCACTCGACTACCCCTTTAAAGAAACAAACAATACATTTTTTCTAATTAAGGGTATGTTCACACTGCGGAATCTCTGCTCACAGAATTCCCAAAGCAGAGGTTCCATCTGGCGGCCACCGCCGAAAATAATTAAGTGCAAAGGTGCCAGTAGTCTTTAAGCAACTTTTATCTTGGTCTGACTCCTGTAATATATTACTTTGTTACTACTTGTAGCCAGCGAACTTGAATGAGAATCAACCTCACCAAGAGGTGAAAAGTAAAAAAAAAAAAAAAAAATATATATATATATACATATACCGGTATATACATAATGTATCCATGATCTAATTTACTTGTTGATTTTACATCTCTATATTGATTCTTGCAGATTGTAGATAATTTAGAAAATGGATTTGCAGAAGACGGAAGCATGATCACAATGACAAACAGTAACAGGCAGGGTAAGTGTCCACCTTTTGTATGTACAGTACCTGCATAGAACACCACTTTTTTGCGCCATGGTCTGTAGTTTTTTACCAATTTGGTGTAAATTGGACTTTTTGATCACAGTTTTTTAATTTATAAATTTTTTTATGCTTTTCTGTGATGTGATGTGATGTGACCAATTCTGACATTTGGTATTTTTCTCAATTTACACTATTCACCCTCTAGGATCAATAATGTTCTATTTTAATAGTTCAGACAATTCCACATGTAGCAATACCAAATATGTATGTTTGTTTATTTTGTTTACCATATTTTTCGCCGTATAAGACGCACTTTTTCTTCCCCAAAACTGAGGGGAAAAAGTCGGTGCGTCTTATACAGCGAATACACCCCTATCGCGGCGGTCCCTGCGGCCATCAACGGCCGGGACCCGCGTCTAATACAGGACATCACCGATCGCGGTGATGCCCTGTATTAACCCTTCAGACGCGGCGATCAAAGCTGACCGCCGCGTCTGAAGGGAAAGTGACACTAACCCGGCTGTTCAGTCGGGCTGTTCGGGACCGCCGCAATTTCACCGCGGTGGTCCCGAACAGCCTGACTGAACAGCCGGGTTAGTGCTTACAGGACACCGGGGGGGACCTTACCTGCCTCCTCCGTGTCTTCTCCGTTCAGGGATCCCCTGTATGGCCGCCGCTCTCCTTCCTCGTCATCACATTGTCGCGTACGTGCGGCGGCGTGCGTAACGACGTGATGGCGGCGACGGAGAGCGAGGATACCCGGCCGGCAGCAGAGACGTTCCGGAGCGACGGGGACACGGCGACAGCGATGGAGCGACATCCAGGGCAGCGGTGACTGGTCTGGAGGGGTGGGGACTTGTGAGTATTATCTCCTATGCAGTGGTCTTCAACCTGCGGACCTCCAGATGTTGCAAAACTACAACTCCCAGCATGCCTGGACAGCCAACGGCTGTCCGGGCATGCTGGGAGTTGTAGTTTTGCAACATCTGGAGGTCCGCAGGTTGAAGACCACTATTGGGTTCAAAATCTTAATTTTTTATAGATTTTGCACCTATAAATTGGGTGCGTCTTATATGCCGGTGCGTCCTATGGGGCGAAAAATACGGTACATTTTGTAATAAAAAAAATTGGAAAAGGAGGCTGATTTTTATTTTTATTTTTTTGGATGGGATTTTATATATATTCTATTTTTATTTTTTTTCCTCCTTTTTTTTATGTCCCCCTAGGACACTTTTGGAAGCAATCATTTAATTGTATTAAATCTGTGATCTTCTACAGTCTGCCTGTGGCAGGCTATAGAAACAGACCACTAATGGCAGCCACAGAGGCCTACTACAGTCCTCGGGTTGCCATGACAACAGATCAGTTATTTGCTGATCTTACTCCCTATACTGCCGATGACAAGCTCCGCTGTTTAAATAGTTAAAGGTTATTCCGGCCTTACACATCTTATCCCCTATCCAAAGAATAGGAGATAAGATGTATGATCGCAGGGGTCCTGCTGCTGGGACCCCGCGATCTTGGTGCAGCCCATAGCATTCTGTGCTGGGCGCTGCCTCCGAGACCAAGACGGGACTTCATGGCCACACCCCCTCCATGCATGTCTGACGTCACAAGGTAGTGTGGCCATGATTTCACAGAGGCAGCGCCCAGCACAGAATGCAGGGGGCTGCACAAAGATAACGGGGGTCCAATCGGCACAACCCCTGCGATCATACATCTTATCCCCTATATTTTGGGTAGAGGATAAGATATATAATGCCGGGATACCCCTTTAAATAGCTGGCATGAAGAATGCTCCATTCCAGCTATTCGCAGCATCTGTCAGCTGCTGAGTGCGATTAGTTCCCGAGGCCGCTCCATACACCCTTGTCACCACTGTGTCATAACCATACGTCATGGTGGGTAAAGGGATTATTCATATCACAGTGGTAATGAAGCAAAGTATTGATTAAAAAGAATTTTAGGTCCAGTCGTCATACAAATCATACCTTGTCATGATCAGGAAGAAAGCCTGGAAAGGAAGATATATTCCTTGGCGAGTTCCTTTAAAATAAGAATGTTCTTAATACAAAATGAATTAAAATAGTACAACTAGTGCATGGCATCATGATAGCAAATTGCATCAGACTGGCAAGTTTGAAGCAATAAGGTGCTCTGACTAAGAGCACCTAGCTGCTCGAAATGTGTCAGTCTGATGCGAAGACAAGCTGTTCGATCCAATCCCACAGAGGAACTGTTGGAGCACAAACAGTCAGTGTCAATCATGTCCACTAAAAAAAAGAGTACATTTGAGCATTGGAACTGGACTATAGACAACAGAATAATATATAGAATAATACATGAAACAAACACTCAGCATTTCTGCTGTATTTACTGTTAATGTAAAATTGCAGATCTTACCTACGGAAGAGATGGCACCAAGATGTACTGTGGGAAGAAGACAGGCTAGCTTTGTTATTGTGATACACTGAGCAATGTTCTGCTGGGAAACCGTACAGGAAATTGTGGGGGACCCCAGTGGTCTGTAACTATCCCCGATCAATCAATAACTTATCCCCTATCCTTATCATAGGGGATAAATAATATTACACTACAGCTCTCCTTTAAAATTCAGGCCAATCTGGCCATCAAGTTATAGAGCATAAAATGCTGAGCAGATTGATATACATATACAAAAAAGATCTGATATAACTGTGTATGTAAACCTCTGCTCATTCTGGGCTTGGGAGTCCAGTGGGTGTTCCTAATCATTAACTGGCAGCCTCTCCTGTATGAACCACCCACTGGACTCCTAAGCCGAGAATGAGCAGAGATTTAGTAAATTACTAGCTTTTCTTCACTTCTCCCACAAATCAATGTGCCCCTACTTTATAGGACACTACCTGAAAATTAGACTGTTATTTCATCTTGAAGGGTTCCCTTTAATTGGGCACTGTCAGAAACAACAACCTTTTATATGTCGTACATCCTGGCAAAACATTAACCTTTCTTATAGACTTCTAATATATAAAATGTTCTCTCCTTTTTATATAAGTCATGGCTTATTAAAAAGACCACTAGGGGTCCCCATACCATTCAGAACATAATCCTGTCTGGCTGCAGCAGCATCTATGTCCCAGCTGAAGCACAGGCTGGTACAAAGTCTAGGCAGTGTGGTTAGGACTACCCTCCTCTGTGCTCACTCCAGTCCTATCAGACCACAGCATGAATACAAAAAGGAGGGGCTTACAGAGCAGCCTGCAGTGGTTGGATAAGGAGACGCTGCACAGCACAGACTCAGGGAGGAAGTGAATGTATAGTGTGTGAGGATGGGCTCAGTGCTTGCCTCAGACACTCCCCTTCCTGAGCAGTGGATGTCAAAATGAGTGAGCAGCAGAATGGAGGGATTTGTGAGCCAAATACAGAAGCTAGACACATAAAGTCATGTAAAGCATCTTCATGACCTAGCGAGTAACATATAGAAGCATAGAAGAATTATTTCTTTCAATGATATGACAGGTATGCCTTTTTGTTGTGTTTTTTTTTTTTTTTTTGTACTTAAAGGGGTATTCCGCCACTAGACATTTTATCCCCTATCCAAAGGATAGGGGATAAAATGTCAGATCGCCGCGGTCCCGCTGCTGAGGACCCCCGGGATCCCCGCTGCGGCACCGTGCGTAATGACGGGCGATACAGGGGACGGAGCAGCGTGACGTAATGGCTCCGCCCCTCGTGGCATCACGGCCAGTCCCCTTAATGCAAGTCTATGGGAGGGGGCGTGATGACTGCCACGCCCCCTCCCATAGATTGTATTGAAAGGGGCGGGCCGTGACATCACGAGGGGCGGAGCCGTGACGTAACGATGCTCCGGCCCCTGTACCGCCCATCATTACGTGCAGAGCGAACTCGCTCTGTGCTGTAATGATAGCGCGGTGCCGCAGCGGGGATCCCAGGGTCTGACATCTGGATAGGGGTTAAAATGTCTAGGGGCGGAATACCCCTTTAAGCATCTCTTTAAATAGTTATAGAACCCAAATAAAATATTAGAAAAATAGATCAATTTATCAGCTTACTCCCCATCACAGTCACTATTTTGTTTACAACCATGTTGCACCTCCAAAGAAATAACATTGCACGGTAGAACTGTGCCGCCACTTCCCAGGTGGAAATCAAAACGGAAGTCTTTGTAATGCATCCATTAGTGCAGTGTTTTTCATTGTGTCTCCAGCTGTTGCAGAACTACTACTACTTGCACCCCCGGACAGCCTAGTTTTTTAACTGCTGGAGACGCACAATTTGGAAAACACTGCATTAGTGGGAAATTCAAATAAAAATCTTCCTTTAAAAAAAAAAAAAAAAAAACATATAAACATCCTATACAGACTTGAAATGTGTCAAACCTTAAAGGGGTACTCCGCTCCTAGACATCTTATCCCCCTATCCACGCCCCCTTCCATAGACATGAATGGAGGGTGCGTGGCGTGACATCACGACCACGGCCCCCGAACCCAGCGTTCGTAATGAAAAGTTCAGAAAGCGGGGTTGCCGTGCCCTGCAGCAGGACCCCTGCGATCAGACATCTCATCCCCTATGGTTTGGATAGGTCATAAGATGTCTTGGAGCGGAGTACCCCTTTTAATAAAAAAAAATGTTACGTTCAAAACGCATCGCCTTGTCTGGTTTCCAGTATATTGAATATTATTTATTTTATTTTTTTATTCTTTTTATTTTCAAACTCCTTTTAGGCTCCAGTATGTATGATGTTTACGTGTTAGCCTTTTTAATGGACCTCAAAGGAAGATGTTTTACCTTTTATTCGATTTTCTGGTTGCTGGATACATTACAAACCTTGTTTTCTGCCTTAGTTTAGGTAACTAATGATGCATTCCTGCAAATCGTATATATAATATATATTATATTTTTTTTTACACTAACAAAGACATATGTAACCTGTTTAAAAGTTTGTGTTTCTCAGATACAAAGCGCTTTATTACTAGCCCCTCGGATAAAATGAGTCCCCGGCTAAGTAGTTTGTTTTAGACTTATTTTTCAAGCTAGCTGCTCCGACCATTTAAGTTATTTCAGCACAAGGACCTTAATGTTCCTTTTTTGTGATTAACTTTTCTTTTCTGTTTCTCCAAAAGCCCCAAAATCCCATCTGAGCTGTTAATGCATTTACTCTTAGGTAGTTTCGCAGATTACAAGATGGTAAAAATTAACCATTTATAATACGGTGCCGTGCCCCCGTGCGAGCGTGTAATACAGATGGACTGCAGGGACAAGAGAGGGCACGCGGAATGATAGATCGGAGAGCCAACTACAATAACAGTCTCACCCACTGAGAGTCGCAAAATAGATTGGAAGTCATTTTGGAAGACTTGTGGATTCGGAAAATGAGTTCTGGGTCAGCCAAGTATGGAAGGTCAATAAATTCTCTAGGCAAGTATTCCCCTTGTAAACCAGAGGCTCAGCGTAGCTTCAAAATTGAAATCTACGGTGCATATATCTCCGATGTTTGGTTATAAATTATGAAGCATCCTTCTATCCGAGGTCCGGTTTGGCCAGCCGTCACCTAAATCATTCCGCACAAGTCATCCCTTAAGAACATAGTAAAGTTTAAATGGCAGGAGTGGTAATAGGGGGAGGTTGGGGGAAGGGATACATGGCTGGGGTTTAGCACTTCCACATATCTCTTCTATCTAATTGGGAAAATTGTCTCCTGCATTTTAGGGAGCATTTGATGGTTGGAAGGCTGCCTAAAAGATATTTTAATTTAGATGTGATTTATTGAATGAAACCTGAGCATTAGCGACTGGGCCGGACTTTAAATCACACAGCAGTGCAAAACACCATCTGCATATAAATGTGTGGGAGAGGAGAAGATAGCCGACTGGAAGAAGAACTGTATCAAGCATTAGAAGCTGTATGCAGTACAATTCTACAGAGCAGGGACAGGTTTTTAGATTTGTTTTTCTATTAGGGGTTTTGCTTTTAATGTTTTACACCAGGTAATATGAAAATTAGGGATGCACCGATACCATAATTTAAATGGGCACTGTCAGATTCAAAAACTTTTTGTCATTCGCCAGAATTTGCTAGAAATAAACCCTACCAACTCTCCACTTTTCTCTGAAAACCTGCGCTTGGCCACTGAAAAAGGTGCATGCCCCGACATGAGGGCCAATGAGTCCTCTCCAGACTATGGTCTATGGCCCATGTGGCTGCTGTAAAGTATCTCTCTTATACCACATACAAAAAGCATATACCACAAAAAAACGTATGCAACATTGAGAAAAATCGGTCTTGTTTTGATGCATGTGTTTATGGTATACCACAAGCGGATGTGAACCTACCCTTAGGCCATGTTGCAGAAATTTTCTGGAATGTTCGCCCAGAAAACACGGACCGGCATTTCGCAAATAGTATGTTCCACTAGTGCTAGGACCGCCCGGAAATGTCTCCATAGACGGCAATGCATTTTTCAGTGAAAAGAATTGGTGTATTAATTTTTTATACGGAGATTGAAATCAGAATGTCTGAAGCGGAAATATCTGCCGCACCTTGTGCTTGGTGCCACAGAATCTCATTGAAAACAATGGGCGTCTGCTGCAACGAAATTTCCGAGCTGAACTTTTCTGCCAGATTCTGAGCAGAACTTCCACTGTGTGAATGTGGCCTAAGGATCCATCATTTGCAAAATATTTTAATTCACCATGGAAGGGGAATAAATATGGGGTATGGATAGTACAAGGATAGCAAACTACATATTTATTTTTCACTTCTTGCATAAAGATATGAGAGAGATGGAGATGAGGGAGATGGAGATGAGGGAGATGGAGATGAGGGAGATGGAGATGAGGGAGATGGAGATGAGGGAGATGGAGATGAGGGAGATGGAGATGAGGGAGATGGAGATGAGGGAGATGGAGATGAGGGAGAGGGAGATGAGGGAGAGGGAGATGAGGGAGAGGGAGATGGGGGAGAGGGAGATGGGGGAGAGGGAGATGGGGGAGAGGGAGATGGGGGAGAGGGAGATGGGGGAGAGGGAGATGGGGGAGAGGGAGATGGGGGAGAGGGAGATGGGGGAGAGGGAGATGGGGGAGAGGGAGATGAGGGAGAGGGAGATGAGGGAGATAGATAATTTTTTTTTCTAATCATGTGTCTCTTTCAGAACTGACTTTGTAATGTACTAGTGAATGTGCTTGTGCGAAGATGTACGAATGAATGCGTTCTATAGTAGTGGGGACCTAGAGGTTGATCTGCCCTAGGGGAAACATTTAGTCTACAACCCCCTTTATCCAAACGCATTGTTTTCCAGACTCCAATAACCCACTTAGCATGCTAATTCCCCATCTCCTTTTTCTCATTACATTAACATCTCCAGAACTGCAACTATATAAGGTGCGTATTCTATGGCCAAAAGGTTTCATTTTCAACCAATGTTGGAAGTTGGTCAATAGAAGACCTAATGTCACTCAGTGAGGAGCGCATGTCATCTTCCGGTAGACAGCACGCACTCCATTCATTTCTATGGGAGCACCGGTGATGCTCGAGTGATGTATTCAGGTCCTTTCGGCGCTCCCTTAGAAGTGAATGGAACATGTGCCATCTGCAGCACCTTATTGAGTGCCAGGTCCCGTCCTGGTGATCGCGGGGGGCCCAGTGGTCGGACTGGACAGATTTGTACAGCTCTTGTGCAATGCAGATATAGAAAGGCTTTATACATTCCCCGTGAATCCAGAATTTTTAACTCTATGGTTGTATAAAAGTAAGGCCTTCTCTTTTTGTTTTTTATTTTTATTCAGTTTTTTACAGAGAAGATAAATCATTCCATCAAACACAGAAATCTAAGAGAAGATCAAAAGTCAGGCGGGTATGTCTCTGCCTGACTTCTTCTTATATTATCTGGCTGGTCAGCTTCGCTATATTAGACACTGGGTTCTGGATGACCCGGTGCCAGATGCTGAACAGTCCCTATTTAGATATGTCCCTATACTGTCCCTGCGGCTTGTCTTGGAGAGTCCAACCATGGGTGGCCGGACCTTCTTGCCCCTCCACAAATTGGCCATTCAGGTTTGGCGGGTCGCAAAGTCTATACACAACCATACAGATATACCCTCAGATACCCCACTGTGGCATAATCCGAACTTCACACATCTGGATGGCACTCTATATTTTGGCAGAATGCTGGGCTACATACCCTAAACCATCTGTACACTGATTATGTGCTGCGATCATTTGATCAACTACAATCTGCACACTATCCCTGGCACTGTTTCTTTAGGGATCTACAATTGCGTAGGTGTCTCATATGTTGGTGTCACCGGCTGCCAACAATAAGATTTATGCTTAGTATCTTTTATGCCTAAAAGTAAATTAATTAAGTAAATTAAGTAATTTTCATCATAGGTATACCTCAACTATGAGAGACATAATGAGAAAATAAAATCATATTGTCTGATTTTTAAAGAATTTATTTGCAAATTATGGTGTAAAATAAGTATTTGGTCAATAACAAAAGTTCATCTCAATACTTTGTTATATACCCTTTGTTGGCAATAACAGAGGTCAAACGTTTTCTGTAAGTCTCCACAAGGTTTCCCCACACTGTTGCTGGTATTTTGGCCCATTCCTCCATGCAGATCTCTAGAGCAGTGATGTTTTGGGGCTGTTGCTGGGAAACGCGGACTTTCAACTCCCTCCAAAGGTTTTCTATAGGGTTAAGATCTGGAGACTGGCCAGGCCACACCTTGAAATGCTTCTTACAAAGACACTCCTTCGTTGCCCGGACGGTGGGTTTAGGATCATTGTCATGCTGAAAGACCCAGTCACATTGCATCTTCAATGCCCTTGCTGATGGAAGGAGGTTTTCACTCAAAATCTCACGATACATGGCCCTATTCATTCTTTCCTTTACACGGATCAGTCGTCCTTGTCCCTTAGCAGAAAAACAGCCCCAAACATGATGTTTCCACCCCCCCATGCTTCACAGTAGGTATGGTGTTCTTTGGATGCAACTCGGTATTCTTTCTCCTCCAAACACGACGAGTTGAGTTTTTACCAAAAAGTTCTACTTGTTTCATCTGACCATATAACATTCTCCTAATCCTCTTCTGGATCATCTAAATGCTCTCTAGCAAACTTCAGACGGGCCCGGACATGTACTGGCTTAAGCAGGGGAACACGTCTGGCACTGCATGATTTGAGTCCCAGGCGACGTAGTGTGTTACTGATGGTAGCCTTTGTTACTTTGGTCCCGGCTCTCTGCAGATCTTATGTGGAGCCCCAGATCGAGAAAGATTATCAATGGTCTTGTATGTCTTCCATTTTCTAATATTTGCTCCCACAGTTGATTTCTTCACACCAAGCTGCTAGCCTATTGCAGATTCTGTTTTCCCAGTCTGGTGCAGATCTACAATTTTGTTTCTGGTGTCCTTTGACAGCCCTTTGGTCTTAGCCATAGTGGAGTTTGGAGTGTGACTGTTTGAGCTTGTGGACAGGTGTCTTTTACACTGATAACAAGTTCAAACAGGTGCCATCAATACAGGTAATTAGTGGAGGACATAGGAGACTCCTAAAGAAGAAGTTACATGTCTGTGAGAGCCAGAAATCTTGCTTGTTTGTAGGAGACCAAATTCTTATTTTCCATCCTAATTTGCAAATTAATGGAGTAGTCCGGTGCACACTTTTTTTCATTTTATCCCGTCCGGGCTGCAAAATAAAAGAAACCACACTTTATCTTACCTGCCAACGAGCCCCCAGAGCTCCGGTACAGGTGTTTGGTCCCCAGGCTGTATTCTTCTTACTTCCTGTTAGCCCGGCATGTCACACGGAGCTTCAGCCTATCACTGGCCGCAGCGATGTCCCGCCTCGGCCAGTGATAGGCTGAAGCTCCGTGTGACGTGACGTGCCAGGCTAACAGGAAGTAAGAAGAATACAGCCTGGGGACCAAACACCTGTACCGGAGCTCCGGGGGCTCGTTGGCAGGTAAGATAAAGTGTGTTTTCTTTTATTTTGCAGCCCGGACGGGATAAAATGAAAAAAGTGTGCACCGGAGTACTCCTTTAATTCTTTAAAAATCAGACTGATTTCATAGTTTAAGTATTCCTATGATGAAAATGACAGGCCTCGCTCATCTTTTTAAGTGGGAGAACTTGCACATTTGGTGGCTGACTAGATACTTTTTTGCCCCACTGTATGTCAAATGAAATAAAGTTAAACCATTCAATACTCTGTGGTGTGTACCCTCAATGTAGGAAAATGCAGCATTCTATGCTTTCCTGTACAGGTATGTTGACACGTACTTGCCATGTTGACACCCTTTATGGAATCATTTTTTTTTTTCTTCGTCTTAAATATAAGTCAGCTCACCCCTCTATGTACAGCAGCTCAGTGCTCCATCCTCTTTGTTCCTGGAGAGACATCACAGCCGGCTTGCAATGACGCTGATTCGAAAACCTGAAAGCTTCAGCAAGAAAGGAAAATCCAGCACTCCAAATTTGACTTCAAAATACGATTTCAGCTTAATAAATAATGATAAAAAAATACCCATGATAGACTAAAACAATGGAAAAAGAAAAATGGACATGTTTCGGAATTGACTCCTTTCTTAAAGGAGAAGTCTCATAGCGAAAAATGTGTGGCCATTATGCCTGGGCTGCCAGAATATAAAACAATAAGCAGGACTCACCTGTCGACGCTCCCTCAGTGTCCTGTTATCGCCGCTTCAATTCTCTGGTGGATCCGTTGCATCTAATAAATCCATTGATTTTACTTGGCTGCCTGATGGTTCCTCTCTGCGCCAGACAAACTCCTGACTTCCTGGTCATTCGGTTTTGATTTTACTCTCACCCAGGAGGGCTGCAGTGGACCTTCTTCTATATCTTTTCTGCTCTTAACCTTGTTGTGTGTGGGCGCACAACCAACTTTGGTAAGCGGCTTGGGAATCACCGTCCCCTACCCCCACCTGCAAGATCTACTGATCCCGCACATGAGGCGCCTTCCTCTCTCTCTCTAGATATCCTTTCTTAAAGGAGAAGTCTCATAGCGAAAAATGTGTGGCCTTTATGCCTGGGCTGCCAGAATATAAAACAATAAGCAGGACTCACCTGTCGCCGCTCCCTCGGTGTCCTGTTATCGCCGCTTCAATTCTCTGGTGGTGTCTTCTTTTGCATTGTCCGTGGTGAACGTGTTACACTGTGGCTCAGCTTATCGCCGGCCACAGCGATGTCCAACCTCGGCCGGCAATAGACTCAGCGGCAGTGTGATGCATTGCGCCCCAGCGAATAATGCCGCTGGTGAACAACTGGAGCGACGATACCGGGACACCGAGGGAGCGTCCACAGATGAGTCCCATTTGTTATTTTATGTTCTGGCAGCCCGGGCATAATGGCTGCACATTTTTTGCCATGAGACTTCTCCTTTAAGGTGTCTCCTTTCTCCTTGAAAAAGGAATCAAATCTGAAACACGTCAGTATTTTTTAACCATTGTTGTAGTCTATCATTTCATTTTTATTAATAAAGCTGAAGACATTTTTAAGCCCGGTTTTATACTGGAGTGCCTAATTTTCCTTCCTTGTGGAGCTTTCAGTTATATTTTAGGGCTTATAGTGCCAACATATTCTACAGCACCGTACAGAGGTTGCACTTACATCTGTCCCCTCTGAGGGATTTACAATCGAATTTCCATACCCGTCTCCCACATGCCTTCTAGGGTAGTTTTATAGGAAACCAGATATCATAGGCTGCTAGAGGGTAGGACATATTATATGGAGTGGTCTCTGGTCATCTTCCATCACCATGTCCGCCTTATGAATGGATTCTAAATATAGAATACCCTCTGCAACCTCTTCACTCCTGCAGCTGCGATGCTCCATCCGCTCCACATATCTAGTGTTCTGTCATTTAAGCCCTTTTTTATAAAAATCTCAGAGAAGCCCTTTCATTCAGCCAGTGTTTGGCACCTTCACGTGTGCTTTACAATATAATCTAATGAATGTGCCTGTGTTGATCCTGTAGAGATCCCTCAGCCTAATAGCAGTGGTTGATGTGTGGCCGGTGTGCACCGTGCTCTCCGATAGACCTCATTAGGCGCATGCTTGAAGTGGTGGAGCGTCTTCTGGTGAGACGGGGACATTTTGCAGGGAGACTCTGTGATGGGAAGGTCATGCAGAAGGAGGGGGCAGCTGAGGGCAGAACCTCTCAGACACATCACGGCACAGTTGGCTGGCTCTGAGCTGATGGCTGTGAAGCGGCGTTCTCTGCATAACACTTGGCCATTTCCAGACCTCTCTCTCTTTTCACTCTTCCTTTCTCTCTGCAGATTTAAAATCAATGCTGTTAGAGTTCTTCCTCCTCGCTGTCGGGCGCACACTTGAGATTTCCATTGATTTTAGTGAGCAGCTGTTAATGATGTAATTTTTATTTTTTTCATTGTCTGTTATAAAATAATATGCCTATATTTCTCTGTCATTTCAATTTCCAGCCTTCCATTGTCACTGGAACCTTGTTGACACTGTGTGCTTGTGCTGCAGGAGCGGAACATGAGCAGTGAAGTAGTGTAAAGAGTTCAACTTCTTCTTTATTGGATTTAAGGGGTATTCCATCAACTGGCTCCGGAAAGTTAAACATATTTGTAAATTACTTCTATTAAAAAATCTTAATCCTTCCAATAGTTATTAGCTTCTGAAGTTTTCTGTCTAACTGCACGTCACGTCCCGGGAAAATATCCCCATAGGAACTGCACAGCTCCCGGGACGTGAGTCATCAGAGAGCAGTTAGACAGAAAACAACAACTCAACTTCAGAATAATAATTCTTATCTAATAATTATTGGAAGGATTAAGATTTTTTAATCGAAGTAATTTACAAATCTGTTTAACTTTCCAGAGCCAGTTGATATATAAAAAAAAGTTTTGGCCTGGAATACCCCTTTAAGTCCTGGTTCTGGATGCATAAACAAGGTTTTAAATTCATTGACCTTCATCCGTGACACTAGGACACACAGAAGTCCTTAAAGCGTTACTCCATTCTTGGTCCAGTGGGAGGATACCTGTTTAGATCTTCTGGCAACTTCGAAGCCCGACACTTGCCCGCTGCTTAAGTAATCAGGACACTGCTTTGCTGGAAGTCCCCACCAGACCAACATTAGAATTTTAAAGCGGTTATCCAGCTTTTAAAAATGTATCCCTTATCCGCCCAGTCAGTCACTGGCTGCAGCGGTGTCCCACCTTAGTGATTAGCTGAGTGAGGCGTAACTTTCGAGACCATTTTGTCTTGGAAGGGGGCTGGAGTCGGACCCTGTTCTGGAGATCAAGTTCAAGCAGTCTGTCCCCTGATCACAGACACTAGATAAGTGTCTGAGTGTCATAGGTTTTTTTTTAAACAGGATAACCCTGCCAGGTTTGTCCATCAGTCTAATGCATATGAGGCCCTCCAGACTTTCTAAGACCTCCCTAGATGTTGGGGAAAGAAAGATTGAGCATGTTGAATTTCATCTGCCTGATCATTTTGTTCTTAGGGGCAAATGGCAACTTCTTCATAAGGGTTATTTTTACCCTGTGGAACATGTGACTTCCGGAGATTCCGTTGTACACTTGATTTTAACGGGCTGCAGAGTTGCCGGAAGTTTGCATGTTGTTGCTGCCTCAACAACATTATAGTTCTAGTCCCTAGTCCTTGCTGATCGTAACATCCTGGTTCATGTCCCAACACAAAGAAATGTCTGCTCAGCCTATTAGAATGTACATGTGAAATATACACCTTTTTATAGAATGCAAAGTGAAGGTCAGAGCTGAGGCCAAACATCATGTAGCAGGAAGTATTGATTAGCCGAGACTCTGTATGGATAGAAGGGTTGATCGGGCAAATATCCCTCCTTTTTGTTTTGGGGGTTTTCGTTTGTTTTTGTTTTTAATGCCAATCTGAGGCCTTTAAAATTAGGACAAACCTTGTTAAAAGGTCACTGCCACCTGCTCTCTTATAGCATCAATCAGGCCGGAGACAAGCTAAGGTCCTATGAGATCTGTGCCTGATACAAGCAGTAATTTTGCAGACTGGCACTCATTAAGCAGCCTTTACAGGGCTCCTTTATTGTGCGGGCAGGGACACATGAACAGTCTTTGCGGCCCTTCTTTGTTGGCCACACATCCAATATTTACACTTGGTCATTTTCCTGTTCGCCTGCTGTTTGTCAGGTCTTTTACATGGGGCAATATCTAACTTTATCAAGATGATAATCACCCCTCCTCAAATGTTATATTAGTCTCTAGAAAAATGCCTCATTAATACCTCATATCACAAATCTCCAGTCCTGAGAACCTAAAACATGTGATTCTGCCAGACTGGGACACATCCAGTAGACAAGGGGAATGGTAATGTCCAGATATCATTTTGTTAAAAGAACGGCATATTGCATATAGAGTTTTACAAAAAGATGCTCCAGGATTGATATTTCAAGGAGAATACAAGTGGTCACTAAAACTGACCACTCCTCTTAAAGGGAATCTAATTGGCGTTCATGCTGTTTGCCTATGACTGGTATCCAGTCATGGGAGAGTAGACACTGTGGCTTCTAGTAACATTTACAGTGCCCTCCTCCCTCCTTGACTGGCTTCATTGACACCCTGAGTACCGAGAGAAGATCAACAAATTTCTTTGGGGTCTATTCACACAGCATAGACTTCTATGGGATTCCGCACTCCCATTCAACCTTCTTAAATTGCGGAATTTCAGAAGGTGGAATGGGAGTGCCGAATCCCATAGAAGTCTATGTACTTTAAAGGGGTACTCCACTGCTAGACATCTTATCCCCTATTCAAAGATCGCTGTGATCCCACTACTGGGGCCCCATGGATCTCCTGCAGCACCCGGCGTTCTAAACAAACACTGGGTTCCTCTCCCTCATGATGTCACGGCCAAACCCCCTCCATTCAGCCGATACTCCCCCTTACATAGACATGAATGGAGGGGGTGTGGTGTGACGGCACAAGGGGTGTGGCCGTGATGTTCAGAACGCTGGAGCACCGGATTGCCCCTTTAATTTGAGGCGGAATTCTGCAAGCGGAAATTCCGCCGTGTGATTAGATCCTTAGGCTAGGTTCACACTACGGAATTTCCGCCTGCAATTCCACTTTGAAATTGCAGGCAGAAATTCTGCTTGCTAAAATGTATAGTGTAGTGAATGGGTTTCCATTCACAAATTCACACTTCGAAATTTGTGACATGGAAAGCGGAATTTGTGAACGGAAAATCCGCTTGAAAATTTCCGCCTGAAGAAAGGGGTTACTAATTCTTCAGGCGGAAATACTCTCAGATCACTTTGCAGTCTATTGGAGACTGCAGTGTCCGCACGGTCCTAGCGCCGACTAATTCAGTCAGTCCTGGCTACACTCGGAATCTCCGGATGGAAACTTTCTGCCCGGAGATTCCGCACTGTGAACCTAGCCTTAGAGTTGGCCGTATAGTACATCAGTATTTTGTAAGGCACAACCCACAGTAGAACCTCTCTCCTGCACCCAATTTTCCAATAGAAATCATTGAACCACATGGACAAAGAAATACATGGCTTGTAATGAGAAAAACTCAGGGTTATAAGATGACAATTTTTTTATTTTTTATTTTTTTTAAGAAAATATAAAAGGAAAGACTTATACTTCTCTACTTCTCCTTTCTGCTAGATCAATTTCTGGCTTTGGCTCAGTGTAGTAAAAATAAAAATACTGTCCAAAACTTCAAAATACTGCATGGGAAACCCCTAGGGTAGATTTATCAAAACCTGTGTGGCGAAAGAGTGGTGCAGTTGCCCATAGTAACCAATCAGATCGCTTCTTTCATTATTCACACGCCTCTTTAGAAATGAAAGAAGCGATCTGATTGGTTGCTATGACAACTGCACCGCTCTTCCTCTACACAGGTTTTTATAAATCTCCCCCATTGTATTTTGCTCAGGATTTTTACCTAAACTAGAAGTGGAACCAGCACAAAGAAAAATTTTGCACAATGGGTAAAAAAAAAAAGTCACAACATTTTTGTGCAACTCATGCAGTCTGTATTTCGACGTGGTTAGCTTTTTGCAGTATTCGGGGATTAATAAAATGCCACTTTTTTAAATTGCAAAATTTTTCTGCTCGCGCTCAATTTTTTTTGTGCAATCTTGCTCCATTCCGGACTATATAAGCTGCTTTGCTTTTGATGAAGACTGTGCACCTCCTGATAAATGTGGGAGAAGTAGACAAAGATAAAAAGAACTTGATTTAGGCCTCCTATACACGGTAGAAAGTTTGCACAATGTCTGCCCAGAAAACACAGGCGGCTATTCCACATTCTACCCTCTCTAGGATGCGCCGTCTCCATAGACACATGAACATGATCATTCCTTCGGCAGAGAGCGGAGTAAAAATTTCTATGACGGAAGATCTGCCGAGTGCACAGTGCAGCAGAATCCCATTGAAAACAATGAGACTCTGCTGCAACAGACTTTTCCAGCAGAATTTTTCTGGCGGATTCCACTCGGAACTTCCGTTGTGTGAAAATATCCTTACACAGACCATTATAAATTCCCTTTATGTGTGAACGTACCTTAGGGTAGTTGTCCTTTGTGAAATCCACATGAATTCTATCAATTTCATTGGTAAACGTCACCATAGTTATGTAGTGCCGTTTCTCCGTTATGCCTCCTGGAAGCCTATATATGAATTCATTGTCAACTGGATGTGACCACTCGCCTTCCAATTGGATGTGTTCTTACAGTGTCAGCAATGACTGGACAGTGTAAGGCTGTATGGACACGCTTCGTTGACAAATAGAATGGCGATACACAATTATCTATTTTCTCATACATTTCCAGGTGGAGTAAAATAGAAACGGCACCTAAAGGACTTAGGACTAAAGGTGCTCTAGCCATATTATTTTATGGTGTATATAATAGTTTTTACATGTTGGGAGAGGTTTCCTTTAACATAGGAGATAGATCATATACAAAAATGTATCCCCCGATCCGTAGGACACCCCACGATCTCCTGTAGGGGCCCCGACTCTCTTCGAGAATGGGCGTGTCAGCCTCGGCACGAAGCGGCGACCAACACTCCCCCTCCATATATCTCTGTGGGAGATCTTAGGCCACGTTCACACGTCAAAATTTCTGTTCCGGATTCCCCTTTGAAATCTGGCATGGAGGTTCCCCTGCAGCAGGGTCCTGTTGAATACAACGGGTTTCCGCCTCACTGTGCACACGGTGGAATTTCCGTGCCAGATGTTTCCGGCATGAAAATTCCATTTTTTGTGTCCGCAGAAAGGATGAACATGTTCATTCTTTGTGCGGAGGGTGCACGGAATGTATAGCAGTCTATGAGACGGCACATTCCTGTGCGGCCCTAGTGCCGGCATACTATGATGGAGCCCCGCGGTGTTTCCAGAATGTGCGGACATTTCATCATGTGAACATAGCCTTAAGCTCTCCCATAGAGCTATATTGAAGGAGCGTGTCGGCTGCCGCTTCGTGCAGGGGTCGGCACACCCTGTTCCCAAAGAGAGCCGGGGCCCCATACAGGAGATTGCAGAGGTTTCCAGCGCTCAGACCACCCGCGATCTGAAACTTATCCCCTATCTTGTACGTGATACTTCTCGTTTAAAGGGGTCCTCCACTGGAATTATTTTTTTTTTTTATCAAATGATGCCAGAAAGTTAAACAGATTTGTAAATTACTTCTGTTTAAAAATCTTAACCCTTCCAGTACTTATCAGTTGCCGTCTACTACAGAGGTAGTTCTTTTCTTTTTGAATTTCCTTTCTGTCTTGACCACAGTACTCTCTGCTGACACCTCCGTCCATTTTAGGAACTGTCCAGAGCAGGATAGGTTTGCTATGGAGATTTACTCCTGCTCTGGACAGTTCCTAAAATGGACGGAGGTGTCAGCAAAGAGCACTCGTGGTCAAACAGAAAGGAAATTTAAAAAAAAAAGAACTTCCTCTGTAGTATACAGCAGCTGATAAGTACTGGAAGGGTTAAGATTTTTAAATAGAAGTAATTTACAAATCTGTTTAACTTTCTGGCACCAGTTGATTAAAAAATTGTTTTCCAGTGGAGTACCCCTTTAAAGGGGTTCTCCGGTGCTTAAACATCTTATCCCCTATCCAAAGGATAGGGGATAAGATGCCTGATCGCGGGAGTCCCGCCGCTGGGGACCCCCCGGGATCAAGCACTCTGCTATATATATATATATATATATATATATATATATATATAGCTATAACGCCCCCTCCCGTAGGCTTGCATTGCGGGGGGGGGCGTGATGTCACACGCCGCCCGCCCTGTAGTCGCCTGTAATCAGACCCGGAGCGAACACGCTCCGGGGACTGATTACAAACGGGGTGCCACGTGCATGATCCCGGGGGTCCCCAGCGGCGGGACTCCTGCGATCAGGCATCTTATCCCCTATCCTTTGGATAGGGGATAAGATGTTTAAGCACCGGAGAACCCCTTTAAAGCTAATACCATTTTAGCCAAGTTAAAGGGGTTATCCAGGAAAAAACTTTATTTTTATATATTAACTGACTTCAGAAAGTTAAACAGATTTGTAAATGACTTTTTTATTAAAAAAAAATCTTAATCCTTTTGGTATGTTTGAGCTGCTGAAGTTGAGTTGTTCTTTTCTGTCTAAGTTCTCTCCGATGACATCTGTCTCGGGATCTGTCCAGAGTAGAAGTAAATCCCCATAGCAAACCTCTTCTGCTCTGTGCAGTTCCCAAGGCAGACAGAGATGTCAGCAGAGAGCACTGTTGTCTGACAGAAAAAAAAAACTCAACTTCAGAAGCTGATAATTATTAGAAGGATTAAGATTTTTTTTAATACAAGTAATTTACAAATCTGTTTCAGTTGATAAATAAAAAAAAATGTTTTCCTAGAATACCCCTTTAATTCTCATCGTGGGGGCTGGTAATTCTTCCATATATTGTAAAGGCAAAGATTTTCCTGCTTTGGCGCTGAATCCACGACTCTCAGACAAAGCAGTGTGAATAAAGCTTTTATTCCCGTCGTTCTCAGGCATAGCACCTGCTTCTTTGTGTTTTTTTTTCAAGGTAAAGTAGGAGTTAAAACCGCTGCCTGGATCCTTGAGGGAAAGGTAGAAATAGAGGAAAAGGCGAAGTGACAGCGTTGCCTGAGAACATTTGATAAGAGTCACACTTGCAATTACTTGCAGACACCTGCACCTGGAATCTGCACGCGGCCCTGACTCTAGATATAAGCTAGTGTCTAGACATAGCCGGTGGCGGGGCGCCTTCTGACCGCTACATGCCTCATTCGCTGCCAGCCCGAGAAAGAAGGTGAATACATAGGGGGATATTCTAGCAGGGAAGAAAAAAAAAAAAAAAAAAAAAGTGCAGATGTGCCGTACGTAATTAACCGTGATTGACACCGAGCTAGTTAGGAGGTGATGGGAATATCTTCTCGCTATGATTTATATAGATCCGGGCTTTGGGAGGTAAACAGTCCCTTCTTTTACTGGGTCCCCAGTGGCGGGCGCGTTTATTGAATGCCAATCAGGTTTTTTTGGATGATAACAAATTTTTTTTTTTTTTTTTTTTACCTGAAATTAATTACGCTACTTTTATTTATTTTTTTTTATTTTTTTTTAATTACGCTTTTTTTTTTTTTTTATACATTCAATTGACATTGTGTTCCTATTGTGTCACAAGCCTGAAGGTAAAGTAGCGTGCTATGCTGGTAAAAAAAAAAAAAAAAAAAAAAAAAAAAGTACAGCAAAACCATGTGTGGATTTTGCTGGTGAATTTCTCTACGCAGTAGTTACAGGGGACCACCGGGACTGTAGATCGGCAGGAAGATTGGGCAGTGCTGCAGTACCAGGCTTGGCCTGTAGAGGTTCTGTTTCTTTATAAAGCAGTGTTTTCCAACCTGTGTGCCTCTAGCTGTCGCAAAACTACAACTCCCAGCATGTCCGGACAGCCGTTGGCTGTCCGGACATGCTGGGAGTTGTAGTTTTGCGACAGCTGGGGACACATTGTTTGGAAAATGCCGGTATTAAAGGGGTTATCCAGGAAAAAAAAGCTTTATTTTTATGTATCAACTGGCTCCAGAAAGTTAAACAGATTTGTAAATTACTTCTATAAAAAAAATCATAATCCTGTCAGTACTTATTAGCTGCTGAAGTTAAGTTGTTCTTTTCTGTCTAAGTGCTCTCTGATGACACGTGTCTCGGGAACCACCCAAATCCCCATAGCAAACCTCTTCTGCTCTGTGCAGTTCCCGAGACAAGCAGAGATGTCAGCAGAGAGCACTGTTGCCAGACAGAAAACAACAACTCAACTTCAGCAGCTGATAATTATTGAAAGGATTAAGATTTTTTTAATAGAAGGACTTTACAAATCTGTTTAACTTTCTGGCATCAGTTGATATAAAAAAATTAAAAAAAAGTTTTTTTTCCTGGAATACCCCTTTAAGACACGTGGGCTCTTAATTGTGCTGATCAGCAATAGGCACCAGTCAGTCAGGTTTCCTATTTGTGGGGGGAAAAAATTAGAAAAATAATAAAGCACCCCCTGTATGGGTCTGTTCTGTACACGGACGAGGTCAGTGATTGGCTGCTGCAATGGTCGTGTCAATGTATAGGCGCATCATCTTCTATGCAGCCATGTAAGCAAAGGTGACATGGAGGACTGGCATTGTGGCAGGGGATTAAACTGGTGAGCATAGCTTTGGTATTTTATTAGAATTTCTATGTTTAACATAGAAACATAGAATGTGTCGGCAAATAAGAACCTTTCGGCCTATCTAGTCTGCCCAATATTCTGAATGCTATGACTAATCTCTGGTCCTTATATGAAGGATAGCCTTATACCTATCCCTTTCTGATATGAAGGATAGCCTTGTGCCTTTTCCTATCTTATATGAAGGATAGCCTTATGCCTATTATTGCCTTATATGAAGGATAGCCTTATGCCTATCTCTATCTTATATAAAGGATAGCCTTATACCTATCACTATCTTATATGAAGGATAGCCTTATACCTATCTCTATCTTATATGAAGGATAGCCTTATGAATATCTCTATCTTATATGAAGGATAACCTTGTGCCTTTTCCTATCTTATATGAAGGATAGCCTTATGCCTATGCCTGCCTTATATGAAGGATAGCCATATGTCTATTCCTATCTTGTACAACAGATAGCCTAATGCCCATCCCTATCTTATATAAAGGTTAGCCTTATGCCTATCTTAAATCAAGGATAGCCTTATACCTATCCCTATCTTATATGAAGGATAGCCTTATACCTATCCATATCTTGTACAGCAGATAGCCTTATCCCTATCTTATATGAAGGTTAGCCTTATGCCTATCCATTTCTTGTACAGCAGATAGCCTTATCCCTATCTTATATGAAGGTTAGCCTTTGCCTAGCCCATGCATGCCTAAACTTCTTCACTGTATTTGCAGTTACCACTTCTGCAGAAAGGCTAATCCATGCATCCACTACCAAACCTTTACCCCTTTAATATAAAGCTATGTCCTCTTGTCGATGGCAAAACTTATCCCCAATACATAGGATAGGGGATAAGTTTCAGATTGAGGGGGGTCTGACCGCTTTGACCCCCCGCAATCTCCCATAAGGAGCCCCAGCAGTCTGCGAGAAGGGGGCATGTTCGACCACTGCACGAAGCTAACACCCCCCCTTTGATACATCTCTATGGGAGAGCCGCTGCATTTGGCAGTCTCCGGCTCTGCCATAGCGATGTATTGAAGGGGTGTGTCGGCTGCCACTTCGTGAGGTGATCAAAACACGCTATTTCATCAACAACGTTTGGGAGATTGCTGGCCCCAGCCATCTGAAACTGATCCCCACTACACTAAGGGTATTAGGAAATATGTCCAATATTCATTCTGTTTTTTTTTTTTTTTTTTTTTTTTTTTTGGGGGGGGGGGGGGGGTTGTGTTTTTTTTTTTGTTGCTTTTTTTCCTCATTTTGTATTGTAGCAAACTATAATCTGAACAGGATACAGACTACAATCTGCCAGAAATCATAATGCAGGCTGGTGCCATAATGGGGACTCACATTTATATAGGGGAATCGCTGATATCAAACTGCAACAATATATATATACTAGCTGAGTACGCAGCGTTGCCCGGTTTTTCCTTCCTAATCCTTGTTGGGAAGGAAAATAAACAAAGGAGGAAGCTTTTGGCTTCATATCCCGACCTATCCCGACCTCCTATCCCGACCCGTAATATGTGTATCAGGTATTGAAATATCTCCAACCATATGGAAGTTATGTGGGAACATATATTTCCCATTGATTTGCATGGGACTTTAAACAAAAACCCCGACCCTGACAAATGGGGGTAGTTAAGGGTTGAATTAACTATCCTATATTTTAAGTGGACATATAAGTAACATGTGACCAAGTATTATCGAAATATCTCCAGCCGTTTGGAAGTTATGCGGTAACATATATTTCCCATAGAGTTGTATAGGACTTTAAAGGGAGACATCTTATCCCCCTCCCATAGGCTTGCGTTGAGAGGGGCGGAGCGTGACGTCACATGGGGCGGGGCCTTGACGTCACAATGCTCCGCCCTGTGATCTCCAGTAATCAGACCAGAGCGAACACGCTCCAGGGACTGATTTTAAACTGGGTGCAGCGTGCAAGATCACGGGGGTCCCCAGCGGCGGGACCCCCGAGATCA